>NW_023396542.1:130000-190592 GCF_011125445.2 Fundulus heteroclitus | reverse complement strand
AAACATGCTCTATAGTCTCTGGACTACCACAGAATTCAGTTGCCATCAGCATGCTTTTTCATTATTAATAAAGGGGCAAAGTCACGTGTCTGACGGAGGCAAAGTCAGACACGGGCATTGCGGTGGGCGACCCCGGCGCTAAAGTAGCAAAGTCTGAAGTGGCCAGTGGTGGAAAAGTACCCTAGAAGACAAGCAGCTATCGACTAAGGGTGAAGCAGGGCCACAGGGACACAGGTGTCCTGGACTACAGGGAACGGAGGTCGCAGACTAGAGGCTACAGGGGTCACAGGACTAGAGGCAACAGAGGTCACAAGACTAGAGGCTACAGAGGTCACAAGACTAGAGACTACAGAGGTCCCAGGACTAGAGACTACAGAGGTCATGGGACTAGAGGCTACTGAGGTCACGGACTAGAGGCTGCGGAGGCCACGGGGCTACAGGCTACAGAGACCACTGGGCTACAAGCTACAGAGACCACGGGGCTCCAAGCTACTGAGACCACAGGGCTACAAGCTACAGAGACCACAGGGCTACAGGCTTCAGGAGACCCCGGGCTACAGGCTTCAGGAGGCCCCGGGCTACAGGCTTCAGAGGCCCCGGACTACAGGCTTCAGGAAGCCCCGGGCTACAGGCTTCAGGAGGCGCCGGGCTACAGGTTTCAGGAGGCGCCGGGCTACAGGCTACAGGAAACGCTGAGCTACCGGCTACAGGAAACGCCTGGCTACAGGCTACAGGAAACGCCTGGCTACAGGTTACAGGAGACGCCTGGCTACAGGTTACAGGAGACGCCTGGCTACAGGTTACAGGAAGCAGTGGATCCCCCAGGGTCCCAGCATCTCTGATAGGCAGTGGACCCTCCTGGGTCCCCACATCTTTGACAGGTGGTGGACCCACCTGGGTCCCCGCGTCGATGGTGGACGGAGGACCCGCCTGGATCACCCCGTCGGACACCGAAATGGCGTGCTCAGTACCCGTGTCGGACGCCGGGCTGGCGTGCACTGCACCCGCGTCGGACGGCAGACTGGCGTGCTCATCACCCATGTAGGACACTGGACTGGGAACTGGGTCCTTGGCTGTGGGCTGAGCAGGTTCAGAGTCCTTGGCTGTGGTCTGAGCAGGAACGGAGTCCTTTTGGCTGTGATTGAGCAGGATCTGGGTTTTTGGCTGCGAGCTGAGCAGGATCTGGGTCTTTGGCTGCGTGCTGAGCAGGATCTGGGTCTTTGGCTGCGTGCTGAGCAGGATCTGGGTCTTTGGCTGCGAGCTGAGCAGGAAACTCCCTATCCCCGTAAAGAAATCCCACAACTGTTTTCATGGATCCGGGGTGCTCTAGCTGGACTCTCCCGAGTAGCGGGCAGCAACTGTATCCAGCTGACTCACCAGGGGAAGAGAGGGTGACGAGAGGTGACGAGACGGCTTCTGCTCGGGCTCGCTGGGTGCAGCCGCAACGCCGTCGGACTGACTCACCAGGGGCGATGGGGTGACGTCAGCTCCAGGCAGAGGGATGCAGCAGTGCTAACCAACTTATCCTTAGGTTGAGCAGTGGCCGTGTTCCGGCATTGACGAGCCCGCCGTCTGCGTCGAGAGGAGCCGGGCGGTGGAGAGAGTGTCTGCAGCTGACGATGAGGAAGTGGGAACAGCATCGGCAGGAGCAGTAGCAGCGGCAGGAGTGAGATGAACTGAGTCTGGATCCGTGGCGGGAGCTGAGGCGGATTTGGCAGCGGCAACGGTGCAAGCAGCAGAAGTGGAGGAGGCAGCAGCGGCGGAGCTCCTCCATCAGCCCCGTCTCTTCGAAAAGAGTCTGGGCAATGAGTTGCTCTGCTCCGCTGTTGCCCGAGAGCTGAGCAACATCTCTCTCGCCAGTTCCTGAATGGAGGCTCTGTGTGGGTGTCGGGTTCATGAGGTCGGTTCGTTCTGTCATGTTTAGTTATTGAACCAAAACACAACCACAACAGAGTTAAGTTTTAACAGTTTATTCAAATTTGTGGATAGTGGAGGAAGGAACCAAGAGTCTGTACTGAGCTGAAGCAGTAGGATGGTGAAGGCAGGAACTGGCAAGCAGGTTGGAACCAGAGCATGGAGGCAGCAGAACCAGAAGCAGCAGCAGAATGGAGACTTGGAACCAGGTTGGACTCACAGCACGACAGAATGAAGACTTGAAACCAGAACTGAGTTTCAAAGAATCTGCTCGGATGTAAGAGCACGGCCGCGATGGTTGATGTTTCTGATGTACGGATGGATGAGATTATGGATGTATCTTATTGACTGTAAAGAAAACGGTAACGCTCAAATAAAAATGGATAGGGATATGACAAAAAATCCACTCTGGGCCTCAAAATCCTTTCCCGACGTAAATGTAACTCCCTACGAAGTAATACAGCCTCTTCGTCAACAGGATCATCCATAAATGGACATGCCATTTCATTCCCTTTGATTCGCTCTGCGTGACTGAAATGTGCGCAATGAATATGTCCCCAAAGAATCGATGAGGTGTTTAAACACCACTTCCTCTTTAAAAAAGGGGAGGAGACCAAAATAAACTCTGGGTTTCTGAAGAAAACCTGCTCCCGACCAGGTTAGGTTCACAGAGTAAAATTGCCATGGTAACTGACTCTGAGTATAAGTTACCTCTCTTTTAGAAACGGGCTTGACTTACTCTGCTTTCTCAGGTTTAACTTACCTCCCTTTCTGAAACAGAAAACCCAGAGTTTCCCTCATTTCAGGGTTAACATACTCAGAGTTTTCACTTAACCCCTTTCTGAAACAGGCCCAAGGTGTGCAGTGAAGGTGGCAGAGACATCAGAAGGTAGGTAAGTGATTTTAATTCAATTCAATTTATTTATATAGCGCCAATTCATGAAACATGTCATCTCAAGGCACTTTACAAAGTCAAAATCAATCATAATATACAGATTGGTCAAAAATGTCCTATATAAGGGAACCAGTTGATTGCTTCAAAGTCCCGACAAGCAGCATTCACTCCTGGAGAAGCGTAAAGCGTGGAGAAGGAACCTTATTTTCCCTTTTAATCCAAAGGGAACATAAGGTAGGTTACAAACTGAGACAGAAAACAAACTAGAGAGACGAACTGACTGAGTATAAACTGACTGGGAACTGAATGGTAATCAACTGACGATCCAGCGAAGACTAAACAGAAACCCAGAACTTAAATACACAGAGGATAATTGAAAACTAAAAACTGGACACAGGTGTGGGATAATCAAGGTAAAAGAACAATGAATGAATGAAAACACAATAAACAGAACAAATGCACGATCCCAAGGATAAAACTCATACATAAATAATCACAAATGCCTAGGGATCGTGACAGACCCTGCAGATTATTTGTTTGGATTCACTGTCCATGGCAGTATGGGTAAACAGAATTCAGAACTGTCCATGCAACTATCTCATTTGAACATAAATAAAAAAGTGTATAAAAAAGTTATAAAAAATTATAACATTGTCCCAAATTGGTGATTTTATGCTGATCAAACTGCATGAAAAAAACACTGTGCAACATGTATGTCCAGCACTTCACATCTTACAAATACAATCCTCAGGTAAAATATTATATACTTTATCCCACCCGTTTATGTTTATATTCAGCTTTTCTAAGTTTTTAGTTTTTGGTCTTAGTATCAATATCTGCCATGCCAATACTATCTCTTGGGAATAAATACATTTAGGCTACGTTCACACTGCAGGGCAATGCGACCGAAATCAGATTTTTTTCACAACAGTGTGAACGACCTCATTCCGATCTATTCATCCCCCAAAAGCTCCAGTTTTAGTATCAATATGCATCAATGTGTTAGTGTGTTTAATTCATCCAGGGCTGCAACAAACCCTTTTGTCTTGAGCTGGGTGATGACTGTGGCTCACCTGAGTGAAGTTGCCCCCCCCCCCCCCCACTCTCTTCAAATCAGATGAAATTGGTGTCAAACGTTTGTGCTACGTTTGTGCTGGTTTGTGCAGCAAAAAATTTCGTTTGTACCGCTATCATTTTAAAGATATAAACAAATGTTTTTAGAGGTCATCAAAGGTCAACCAGCCCCCCCACCTTCTTCAAATTAGACGAAATTGATGTCAATCAACTCGACTCCGTTTGTGCTGGTTTGTGAAGCAAAAATTTTCGTTTGTGCTGCTTTCGTTTTGAAGATATTAATAAAAAGGTAAAGGTCAAAAGGTCAACCAGCCCCCCCCCCCCCACCTTCTTCAAATTAGACAAAATTGGTGTCAAATGTTTGTGCTACGTTTGTGCTGGTTTGTGCAGCAAAAATGTTCGTTTGTGCCGCTTTCATTTTAAAGGAGAAGTCCGGTCAACGAGGAAAAATCAGGGGATTATTAGCTATACCTAAAATTAAACGTTCGTGGTGATTTAATGAATTTAGGGTTAATCAATAAGAAAATAAAAGCATAAATTGTCGTCTCAATCACTGTATATGGGCAATAATGGCGGAGTGATACGACACACTCTGAAAGGATGCTCACTGTTGTGAAGCCCTCTTATTTTATGTGACTGTGGTCTAATTTTTTTACAGTCGCTTGTAAATTTCATGAGTTGCGGGTTACAGGTTTTTTTGGGCCTGTTTCTGAAAATGAAGTTGCTTGTTTTGGCTCTAAACTAAGTGACGTTGAAATATCCCTCCGCCTCACAACACGCTGCAGCTCATCCTGACAGGAGCAGAGTGAACTCAGAAGGAGCCGATCTGGCTGTATTTTCTGCAGTTTATGGTTGCAATAACTGATAAGAACTGCTGAAAGTAGATTAGGTGGTGCAGATCATCATTTTGAGCAGAGATTGGTTCTAAAGATGAGTTTTTACTCCCTGATAACATTGCAGAACCCAACCCATAAACCGTATTTAATGCTTATTTGTTGTCTTTTTATGTCTCTAAAATGTAAAATTTGTATTCATTTAAATTGAAATGCTTAATATCATGTCTATCTTTGTATAAGGGGTTAAAAAATAGTTTGGCATGAAAATGGATATTTACTTACAAGGGGACAGATAGGGCACTGGGACTTGCTCTACAGCCGATCCCGCGACCTGACGTCACAAACTGGGAGGAGGCAGTACTGTTCTTCACCAAGGTGGCTGCCCCCATAAAAGGACCGTAAAATGAAAATGACTCTTAATTAAAAAGCTTATCATTTATTGAACAGTATGTAATATTCTTATATTTACAGTACTTTCAGCAGTTTAAATTCTGATTTTGACCGGCGGGGAAGAGCAGACTAAGGGGGGTTTAAGTAGAGGTGTTGGCAGGTGTACTGAGTCCTGGATAATTAGAAACGACAGGTGGAACTAACGAGGAGGTGGAGTGTGAGCTGGGCTGCATGAGAGGTGAAAGTTCTAAAAAGTTCATGGGGAGACAGGGAGGTCATAAACTGCCTCATGTCAAGTACTCAGCACTACTATCATTTTAATGATATTAATAGGTTGTAGAGGTCATCAAAGGTCAGTAAACATCTGTTCATGCTGAAAATGTGAATTTCATACAAATTATAAGTTGCTAACCTATGAATAACAATAATTTAATTTTAACCTGGAAAAAAATGATAGCGGCACAAACGAAAATTTTTGCTGCACAAACCAGCACAAACGGAGTCGAGTTGATTGACATCAATTTCGTCTGATTTGAAGAAGGTGGGGGGGCTGGTTGACCTTTGATGACCTCTAAAAACATTTGTTTATATCTTTAAAACGATAGTGGCACAAACGAAAATTTTTGCTGCACAAACCAGCACAAATGTAGCACAAACGTTTGACACCAATTTCGTCAGATTTGAAGAGGGTGGGGGGGCCAACTTCACTCGTGGCTCTCGTTTAATGCAAGAACTCCTTTATAGTGTCGACACAGTAGAAGTCCTGGATTCTGAGAATGTTGACCTCTCTACCATCTCCTTCTTCATAAACCTGAACAGTAGTTAGATCTTAGTGTAGTTGTTGATATGTTGGATATTACTGCAAAGTATGAAGTCTCCAACTAGCATCTCATATTTCAGCATGGGCAGGAAAGCCTACTACCAAACAATGTGATCACGAGGACAAAATCTGAAAAACGTAAGCAGAGAAAGACATCCTAACATGTCTTTAACATCCTCCGCCCTACAGCACTTATGTTTTAAGCTTTTCCATCTGTGTTTGTAAAAGTTAATCAAGAAAATAGAGTTGGTGTTGCAGGGTAAAAAAAAAAAACAGCCCCAAAATATGTAATCTTTTATGCTAAATAAAGACTCACCTATTCAATGTCAGCAGCTGTTCCCCTAGACCTGATACTGATTTACTCTACCTTCCTGTTTGGGTCCTTGGCAGAACACATGCTGATAGGGAGAAGGAGATACTCAGCAAGCTGTTTCAACAAATCTGATTCTTCAGAGCACTGCCTGTCCCGATATAAGTACACAAATCATGATGCTGGTTTGTTTAATTTATAAATCAACTTTTTCACAAAATCAAAATTTTATGAGGCACAGAAAGATTGGTTTTGTAATAAAATACTGGCACACAAATACGAGGCATACAATCTGAATTGTAACTCTCATTATCATCTGAGTTCACTTCCCTGGTTACATCCTTGTCACGACCCGGCTGATTGGCAGTGACAAAAGCTCACTGAGACATATATTTAAAGAAAAGAATATATATCTATTAAAAAACATATTTGTGTTATTGAGTGTGCTGATGGAACCAGGGATGTAAAGCCTTCATCTGTCTCCAGGTGTAAGAGTCAGCCCCAGTCAGAGTCTTCAGTCAGATTTTAAGAGTCCAAGAGAGACTAGCCAGCTGTTCCCAGTCAGACGGACTGCCACGACTGATCAGGAAACTAGTGCAAACTAGTGATGGCCAAATGTACCTTCATGAAACAATGAAGCCTTCCAGCACAGTGCTTCACCCAAAGCTTCATTAGTCAAAGCTTCATTCAATGCTCTCTAGTGACATCTGCTGTTGCATTTATACTATGACGGCTTAGTCATTTACGTAAAATGAATAAAAAAAAACAATGGAACATAGAAGTACAAGACTGTCACAGAGTTTTTGTCCAACCCATGTTCATTAACTGTACGTCTGTAAAGGTTTATATAACTCTGCCATCTGTTTTCAGTTCCAATAATGATTTGCAGACAAAGTAACCTATTCTTATGTTGGCTCTCATTGGTTGTGTTTTATTTGATGGCATGGACTAAACTGTCAATAAATATATTTGGTGTAATTATGTCTTGGGACTTCATGCTTGTGGAGGCAGACACAGTACTGTTCCTCATAATATTTTTCCAAAGTTAACATTACCTCTGTAATGGTTAAACATAAGTAAGCATAGATAACCACAGCATTTTAGATTATGTTAATTATTTTTTTCTTCTTAGGTTTTAACTTAAAACGTGCCCTTTATGTCTGCTTTGGAGGCTGGATATTTGAGGATTAATACTTCTTGCCTATCTCAAGTGGTCAGTGCGACACACATTTGCCTTTGAAAGATCTTCTTTGCCACCTACATTATGTATAAAGCTGCTGTTGACATTAAAATGAAGAGCAGCATTGAGAATCTGTTCATAACTGAGAGCGTCCCCTTGTACAAGTGCAGCACAGCAGAGTATTGAGATAAATTATTGACTGCGGTGAAAAACAGTAATGCTCAAAAAATGTATCCGGTAATGATTTAATCGTGGTCTGATCAGCACGTCCCGACCAAGATTTCTGCAGAGCATTTATGCTCTGGCATACAGGCTCCTCCAAAAAAAGGACACGTCTTTTCACACACCTCCTTGTAAAGATCTCAGTTAAAAAGTAGGAAAAACACAGTTAGCCAAAACAACCCAGTTCGGTAACAGGGTTATTTCACAGAGTAGTTTGTTGTCAGAATTTGTTTCATTGTAATGCCTTCTGAGATTTCTGAAATGGAAAAGCCAGGGCATGCAGCAGAAATTTACCCCAAAACTTACTCTGGTTATCCACTTACCCTGGCATAATCTTTACCAAATCAAACCACAGTCATTACATTGACCTCAAAATATTGGTGATGCAGGACTCTGTCTGTCTAAGTACTGGCAAAAGAATAAGTAAGGAATTCAAAATGTCTGGATTATCATACATAGACATTCTTTGTTTA
Source organism: Fundulus heteroclitus (assembly GCF_011125445.2). NCBI lineage: Eukaryota > Metazoa > Chordata > Actinopteri > Cyprinodontiformes > Fundulidae > Fundulus > Fundulus heteroclitus. The sequence goes on along the minus strand of NW_023396542.1, from coordinate 182,478 downwards.
ATCTAGTATTCTACACCATTAAACCATAAGTCTCTGAGTTGTTTACCATGAATCAGGAACGATTAATCCATCCATCCTTTTTCTATACCCGCTTGTCAGAGCAGGATAAGAGGGGGACTCATTCCTATTTCCAACGGTCAATGGGTGAGAGGCAGGGTACATCCTGGATAGTTTGCCAGTCTATCACAGGGCAACACAGAGACTGACAGGACAAACAAGCAATGATTAATTGAAAGAAATGTCCTTCTCACTTATCTGACAATTTTACATGTCATCAAATAGGGTTGAAGTAACTCAATGGTTCTCAAATACTGGGGTGTTTCCCCTGGGGGTGTGTGAAGGTATGACAGGGTGGGGCAGATTAATCGCCTTTTCTGGGGAGTGCAGTGCAAGTGTTAGAGTTAAAAATGTCCTTAGCAACCTTTTAAATCCTGCAAAATGTGACAATAGCACCTGTAGTCTGCTTGTTGGTCTGTACCTTGTCGAGGTAAAAAGTTGTGCTGAGGGCTTAGTTGGTAAAGATTCTCAGTCATCCGGGTTGTAATCAACCCCCAAAAAAGGTTAAAAAATAAAATAAGTGGACTTCTATTCTGAAGGTGAAGACATTTTGCTTCCCCTCCAGGAAGATTTCTTAATAAAAATGTCTGGAGTAATGTGGAGTTCCAAGCTTTATAGACCTGCTGGCGAGGCCTCCTTAGAGCTTGGATTCACATGTAGATTCACCTGCCAAGTTTCACCATAATTCACACCTCTATGCATGTGACCACAACATTTGTCCTGTGAGCCAGGCAAACGATGAGACTAACAACTTTTCATTAAGAAGGGTGATGAGTTCCAGGTGAATCTACTGTTTTATAAAATCTAATATGTTATAAGCAACAATAAAGCTACTTTACAAATTTGCCTCCACAGTTGCAGGACTTATGTGTATCAGTCTGAGCTTCATTGTGTCAATGTGACAATTGGAAAAAGTAACTCTAATTTTTTTCAATTGTTTTCTGTTGTTCAGATTAAATTTCCCAACTGATTGGGGTTCTCCTGTTCTGCTTTTTTTTTGTTCTTAGAACCAAAAGTGACCTTCGTTAATGTTCTGAACATTAAGATCTCCACTATGCTGACACTGAAGGACAATTGAAAAAAAAAAAAAATTAAATGCTGGTCCATAACTATGGACATAATGTTTTCAGCCCCCCATTTTTGACCCAAAGATATCTCATCAAAATAATTGCAAAATTTTAGTCCCACTGTCCTGCACCCATCTTAGGCTGCAAACATGTGACCTGTGTCATCCAGTTTCTTCAGCCTATTGGCCCAACATGTGAGTGACCTGAACCTCTTGTCTGAGGAAAGCAAGTTAAATAGTCAATGCTTGGGGTGGAATGTGTCTGCAGCCATTTTCCATGCTTTGTTCAGGCAGCTGGACCTGACGATGTCTTCCAAAGCGGAAGGTGTGTTATTAATAAGTATTCCTGTAGTCCTTGAAACCCCCTTCAGAGTCCTCCTGTCTGCAGATTTCAAACTTATTCATTGATAAGTACAGTAGTGCAGCAGTTGGGCCATTTATTAATCCTAAGTTAACGGGAACCTGGTAACAATGCATTGCATCATTGGTTAAAACAATCAGTATGAATACACACATAAATGGGTGATTAGGCAAAAATCCTTCTTTTTTTAAAGACCACCTCAACAGTCTGACCTAAATGCAATATGAAGTCTGTGTAGTGAACTGAAGAAAAGAGGGCTACAGACAGGGCCCAGCATTTTCTATGATCTAAAGAGAGTTGAGGGTGTCAGGGTTCTCTGTGTTGTCCTGCTCCAACTCTACTCCTCAGGTGTGCCTAGTTGGTTGAGGAGGCGTGGCCCACACCTGCAGCTCGTTGCAGGCGGCTTCCTCTGGCTTCTTAAGCAGAGCGCTGACAGATGGAAGACGCGTTAGGTCCGCCCAGCTTTATGGTAAGCAGCGCAGCTTCTAGTAGTTCTCCTGGTTCACCTTTCAGAGTCACTTACTCTCCTTCTCTTTGCAGTCTCTCCAGCCGTGATGTTCTGACCCTACCGAGTTGTCCATAGTCCTGTCCGTTATATCTGCCTGTTTCCTAAATAAACATCTTAAAACTGTGCTTTGCTTCCCGATCGTATCTGCATATGGGCTCGTCATCTGAAAACCATGACAGAGGGAAGCTTAAATGTTTCAGGGGAAGGCAAAGTGCTTTCATATCAGCACAAATGTGTTTTACAAGGAATTAAAAGCAGGAGTGATAATAACTGCAAAGATAATTGTTCAACATTGTCAATCAAACATGGCAAATCAATTTCAGAGATGCAAACAAGCCCAAATATTGTAAGTGACATCAAAACATCTTTAAAAACAGTTAAATGTAAGCAAAACAAAGTGAAGAATCCAGGAGTTTTCTTCTTCTCTTTAATGACTCCAGATCATCTACTCTGAAATTTAATCTCATCTGTTAGATCAGAGACAGATAAGATCAAGACACATGAATGAAAATGTTGCCAAGATAGGTGTATAAAGGATAAAATTAGACAGATTAAATGTTAATAAGAACAATAATGGTGCATTTGCCTGTAAGAAAGTAGTGGGAATATCACCTGGTAAACTGCATTCTTTTAACAACAAACTCTGCACACATATAGAATAAAGAAGTGACAACTCCTCTTCAAGTTTAAGAATTTATTAACAGAAACAAACAAATATCCAGGAAACACCGCTATAGAATGCTGTTTAACTTATTTAACACTAATTTTCAATCGCAAAATTCTCTCTACCGAGCTAGTGAAACTTAACTAAACTACTAAGAAAAAATTGAGATAAAAGGACCTGTTTCTGTTGAATTTGCATGTTATCTAAGCCATTACAAGGCCTTTGTTGGCCGTAGTATAAAGTTTGGTCCTCCACATTACTCCAGACTTTTTGAATTGAGAAAGCTTCCTGGATAGGAAGCGAAAAGTATTCAGAAAACAAGTCCAGTTGTTTGTTTTTTACTTTTTTTGGAATTAAGATAAAAGAAGCTAAGGAACTACGTACACACAAAAGAAACAAAAATGATAAAATAAAAATAGTTCTTGCTCAAAGCCCTCTTTTAAAATGAAAGTAAAATTTGTATTTTACCCCTACTGACTCATACTGGGACTGTTTAAGAAGCCAAAAAATATGCTTGTACAAAAGACCACAAATCATATGATCATGATAAAATAAGGTTATATACACCAAGCCTCCATCTTGATAGTTTTTTGATGGTCCTTTTTGAGCCAAACAATAATTTGCTATTTATATATTGACAAATATATAAATATAATAACAGACGAGGGGACATCTAGCGACAGTATCCAGAACTATCTTAACTGGTTTGTTTAATTTATAAATCAACTTTTTCACGATATTAAAACTTTTGAGACACAGAATTTTGGTTTTGTAATAAAATTCCTGCATAAAATATTTCAAGTTAATCAGATTAACAGTCAACCTATTTGCCAACTTTGTGTGCACAAACCAGAAATTTCACTTTGGTTTGCAGATGCATACATTTAAATGAAACTGATGATTTGGACCAGCTTTAAATTTCTTCTGCATCACCAACTTAAAATATGTAACAAAGATCTTAAGGCAACCTTTGTACCAATGATATTCTGTTGTGGACCCACATGTGATGTGCTGGTTGCAAACCTCTGGTTTATGATTAGGCTACATGAGGACTCATGACACATAACATCTGTAGTTCACCAACATGTTTAGGAAAAAAACAAATTTCACAAGGTAGCTGTATTGCATTTTTGGACAGGATTTACCTTTAAGTTTGACAGACATAGTGAAACGTTTCTATACAAGACAAAGGTAATATAAATCAGAGATTATAAAAACAGAAACGTAAAAGAAAAATATAAACATGCCTACAGAGAAAGATAATTAAACAATAAGTTCCTGACTAAAATAACAATAAGAACATTGCACTTCTGAAAGTATTTTATTTTATCAATGGCACACCTTTAAAAAATACACACTACTTAATGACTCATTATTAAAAGTAAGGTTTCATTACTTAAAACAATCATAGTTCATAAAGTTGTAAATAAAAAAAGAGAGAAAAAAAGCTTTTGGCAGTGGTGTTCAAATATTGTGTCACACAGGCCACAATCACCAATTTGAAAACCACCAAAATTAGATGTTTTGATTTGTTTAAAAACATTCATTGTGTTTTTTGCTTTTACCTTAATAACTAAACAGACAATGTTTTAATAAAACAAAGTAGTCACACTAATGTAGGAAAACGATCTGTAAATGGTCGTTCACTCAAAAAAAAAAGGAAAAATACAACAAGAATGAGGAATGGGGGTTTAGGGATATCAAATAGAAACTCTCTTCATCTGGTCATGATTGTCTGAATGTAACGTTTGTCTGAATCTATCATGGCACTGGGCTGTTCTAAATGTATCAATTTGATGTCATTTTAGAAAAGCCCCATTAAATGAGTCTGTTACTGAGTAAAATTCACTGAATGGTTGTGTATTACTTACAATGAAAGAAGAATGAAGGTATAAGTAGGTTAATAAAATAATTATATTTTGTACTTAAGAATTTTCTCAGTGAAAATATCACAATAAAGATCAAAACATTTTATTTTTTCTATTCTGCATGTGATGGCAAATTTGTACCATACTTGAATTGGGATCAGGGTCTGCAAAAAATAATTCCAAGAGCAGCAAATGGACCCTGAGACACAATTTGAAAACCAGTGGTTTAAGGGGAGAGAATAAATTAAAGAACTTTTTCATGGTTGAGCCCTGGGGGGCAACTCTTTCTCAGAAGTCATGCTCAGCAGATGTAAAGTTATATCTGGTGGGAACCCTTTTGCAATCAGTTCATCCTTCATCTGTGAAACAAAACAATGTTTGGATTAGAAACAGTTGTGCCACATAAACATAACTGATCGGTTGACATTCAACTTTGGCAACCATGCTGAATTTTTCTTCAGTGACAATTGATTTCTAGAAATCTATGAGCAGGCGCACAGAAGGTGAAAAATCTGCTACCTCAGGTTTTAATCGTTTTCATTAATTTCAAGGACATTACTGACCGCTTTGAGGATTTTCTCATGATCATCTTTCGGTGACAAAGCAGTCGAGATGTTCAGTTTCACAACAGTAAGGTAAGCTGGAAGCAAAGAGAACAACATGACTGTAGACCAGAATAGTTAATAGCAGCCATTGGGATACAGTACTGCTGCTTTCATGTTTTCATACTTACTTTTTTTAGGGGGAGGGTTTGTGGTGGTCAATGGAACGGTGGTCACAATAGCAGTGGTTGAAGTCACCGGTGGTTCTGTGAATAAAACAGCAGAAACATGATTAACATATACAAAAATGTCATTTAAATTTTATTTTTATTATCTCATGGATTTAATTACACTTACCGTTCCCAATCGTCACAATAACACATCGAAGCTCAGACTGGTACACAGAAGTGGAGTCACTGGAGATAATTGAATGAAATCACCACATTTAAAATACTCATGGGCCACACAATAAAATCTGTTTTTCTAATTAAATTTAAAACCACAAAAGTTTCTTTTCAAAATGCCAGCTTATGTGGCACACAAGTGACAGATTATGTTTCTGCAATAAAACATATTTAATTTAACACTTTTTATGCATCATTATCAAGTGAGACAAAAACTACACTTCACTGTAGTTATTCATTTAATTTAGTTTATTTCAGGGGGGTTTTCTATTCACCTGGTAAATTTATTTTAATCATAATGACCCAAAACTGACCTTGCTTGGACCACAAAGCAGATGGAGTGGCTCTGTCCATCTTCTCCTGCAGATGGTGTCCAGGTCAGAGAGAAGTTCCCTGATCCAAAAGAGCTCTTGGTTACGTTGTACGGCCCACTGTACAGGAGTCCAGTGATCCTTCATCAATCAGGAAATATGCATAATTTTTATGTGATTCCAACTTTTTACTATCTATGAACAGATCAGCTGTGTCACTTCCACGTTTCAATGTCTATATTTTGAACAGGACAACCATGACTTTTATGGTATTCATTGCTGTTTAAACCCTTTCTCTTGATCACACATACAGTCCAGCTTAAGATAAATGTCCACAAAAACAACCACTTTTAACTGTGCTGTCTACCAGCTTCTTTGTTTTCCATATATTTTGCATTTTCTTACACAGATTCAGTTGTGTGTGCTCTGATATTGATCTTAACAGCCTGATTGACTGGACTGTAGAACCGAGCTCCGTGTTCTGGAGTTGGACTCAGAAACTTTGGCAGATAAGCACCTTCTGTGCAGGATGGTGCAGCAGGATCCACTGGAACACATCAAGAAAGAAACAACCTCAGCCATCCTGAACTGAAAACACTAAAAAAACGGCAGATCTGTTTGATCAATATGCATGTCTTTGACACAAATTTAGAAGATTATAGAAGGTTATACATAAACTTTTTGTGATCTATCTTTAGTTCAGTATTTATCTTTGGAAGTTGTAAAAAAGGATTTTTTTTGCCTATTTAAACTTTTTTTTGTGCTTTCAACACCATCCACCAAGAATAAAGGACAAGTTGGAGCGGTCAGGAGTGGACCGCCACCTGTCACACTGGACACTAGTGGACCGCATTATGTGAGCACATGGGAAAAGTGTCTGTCTATCTATCTATCTATCTATCGACAGATGAAGCTGTCCATTTAGGAAGCAACCCTGATTGACCATTAATGTCACCTGCTGTTGTGCAAACAGCAATAATCGAGACAACCCCCATAAATTAGTGGTTTTGCAGGTGGTGACCACAGACCACTTCTCAGTTCCTCTGCATTTTTGGTGATGTTTTGGTCACTTTTGAATGCTGGCGGTGCTTTCTCTCTAATGGTAACATGACACCGATTCTACATCCCACACGGGTCGCCCAGATAGTGCAGCTCATTCAGGGCAGCACATCAATGCCAGCTGCGGCAAGAATGTTTGCTGTGTCTGTCAGCGTAGTGTCCAAAGCATGGAGGCATTACCAAGAGACAGGCCAGTACATCAGGGGATGTGGAGGAGGCCATAGGAGGGCAACAACCCTGCAGCAGGACTGCTGCCTCCACCTTTGTGCAAGGAGTAAAAGGGGGGAGCACTGCAAGAGCTGTGCAACATGACTTCCAGCAGGCCACAGATATGCATGTGTCTGCTCAAACGATCAGAAATAGATTCCATGAGGGTGGAATGAGGGTCCAACGTCCACAGGTGGGGGTTATGCTAACAGCCCAACAACGTGCAGGATGTTTGGCATTTGCCAGAGAACACCAAGATTGGTAAATTTGCCACTGGCATCCTGTGATCTTCACAGATGAAAGCAAGTTCACACTGAGCACGTGACAGAGTCTGAAGACGGCGTAAAGAATGTTCTGCTGCCTGCAAGCCGGAGTACCCGGAGAGAACCCACGTATGCACAGAGAACCACAGCTTCTGTGGTTGTGGAAGCTAAACTTTGGGCTTTGAAGAACATGGAGAGATACCTTTGATTAACTTTAAACAAGTTCTAGAAAATCATTTGGCAAATCACTGTCTGCAATAGGAGGTAAATCGCTGACCTAGACAGGGGACACTGTCCTGTTGTGGAGGGAGCACTTCTAGGATCTCCTCAATCTGGTCACCATGTCCTTTGTGGAGGAGGCAGGGCCTAAATGCTCAGAATGATGTGAATCCATTACAGTTGCAGAGGTTGCTGAGATAATAAAAAAGATCCCAGGGGCAGGACGCCCAAGGAGGATGATATTTGGCAATATAGTTTTTAATAGTTTTTAATGCAGTGGAAAACCACCTATGTATTCTTGACTGGTTTATTAAGTTCCTGGATTTTGCTTTTCTTAGTGTTTTTTTTCCCCAAGATGGTGATGCAGGGACCTGCAGCAGCTGAGGTGCCCAAGATGGACAGCTGTGTAGTAATTTTTACAGAATCCGGGTTAGACGGCAGTGTCCCCAACGAAGGGGTAGGATTGGAGGAGCGCACGCTGTTCAAGGAAGATCGAATGGTGAAAGCAAAGGAGGAGGTCTGGCTGACCCTAACGACTCTCCATTGTAGGGGCGACCAGTTCCAGGTGAATTTGCAGGTGAATCCAAGCTCCAATGAGGCCTCGCCTGCATGTTATAAAGCTTGGAACTCCACACTACTCCAGACATTTTTAATTGAAAAAGCTTCCTGGGTGGGAAGCAAAACGTCTTCAGCTTCAAAATAGAAAGCCAGTTGTTTTATTTTTTACCCTTTTTTTTGGATTGATAATGACCCGGATGACTGAGAATCTTCACCAACATGTTTGGACATCTGGTCAAGTTTGCCCTTGGGCACCACCCTTTGTTCCAGGCGTATCTTACTGGGAGGCCTTTGGATCCTCTGGAACGAGCTGTAGGATGTCGCTGAGGAAAGGGATGTCTGGGTTTCCATACTGTACCTGTTGACTCCTCGACCCAATCTCAGATAAACAGAAGACAATGTATTGATGCACGATTGTGTGCATCGCAGATTGACGACAAGGCTTGGTCTGATTTAATTTGATTGGGCCAACATTTAAGTAATACAATGTATCTGTATTTGTCTTTTGCAATATTAAAATTTCCCAGGAAACGCGTATTCAGGTTTTCATTCACTGTGAGAAAATCGTTACAAGGATAACAGAACTAGGTACATGACATAAATCACTCTATTGTCAGTCTGTAAACATGATAACCATGTGATCAGTTTGTACCTTGAAAAGCAAACTGGATGGGTATCATGCTGATTCTATCGCTTGTAGCTTTCACAATGTTTGATCCATTAGTCTGAGTCAGGCTGATTGCCTGTCTGGGAAAGTCCTCCATCACCATCTGGACTGCATACGAGCCTTCATTACTGCTTGATGTTGCACTAAATGAAAGGGTACAAGTCTGCAACACAAAAAGTAAATCCACAGTCTCAAGATAAGATGAATAATTTGTGCAATAATTTTAGAATGCATTGTGTGTTTTCATAAATCCCATTGTTCTAAACATTAAAGGAGTTTTATCCCAAAAAATACTCCATGAACAAAGTAGCTTCCATCAAACTTGTATACACTGCAGATACTGGTGTAGTTGAAGGGATAGTTATTTATTTATTTTTTTAAGAGAGGTTCTGTAACATTACAGTATTTCTGAGTTGCTAAAACACTAAAATCCATTCGCAAAACCAAAGTTGCAAGTGTACAAACCACTTTATTGATTGAAGCACACAGTTTGTAAAACTTTAAACACTTCTCATGTGGTTAGACACAGCTAGCAAATGGGAATTGCTCTTTGTGCAAAACTGTAAACACATTGTCATTCAAAAAGCACATGTAGCATTTTGGTGCACTTCAACTCAGAATGGCACAACACAGCCCCAAAAGTAAAATACAAGTATCACACTGTTGTCATCGGTAACACACAAGCACTCAAAATTTAACACACCTGTTTCAAATCAGTAATGTGTTGCACCCAATCAGTAATGGGGATATAAAGCCATGTCAAATCCAAATGGCATGTATGATTTTCACAATGGAGGGCAGGAGAGAAGGTGGAAGTAGAAGTGGACATGGACGAGAAGGAAGAGGAAGAGACAGAGGAGGAGCAGGAGGAAGAAGAGATGGAGGAGGAGGAGGAGCAGGAGGAAGAAGAGATGGAGGAGGAGGAGGAGCAGGAGGAAGAAGAGATGGAGGAGGAGGAGGAGGAGGAGGAGGAAAAACAAGAGCCATCATTTCCAATGAAATTAGAGCAACAATCATACACCATGTTCTGGTTCATGGAATGAGTATGAGGGAAGCAGGACTACGTGTTCAACCAAATATAAGCAGGTTCTCTGTGGCCTCCATTATCAGGACATTCAGAGAACACAACCGGTAAGTGTACTATCATTTGTGGTCCCTCAAACTTACAGTACAGTATGTACAGTTGTGGAATGTCTCAGTAAATTACTGTAACATCTCTAAAAATTGGCCCTTTTCTAGCAGTATTACAGTAAAACTAATAATAGTATTACATAAAAATATATATTTTATGTATTTTACATATTTGGTTACATTGCATTAGGTCTGTCTGTACAATTCTAACAAGATGTTTTATTTGCTAGAATTGAAAGACGGAGAGGTGTCCTAAAACGCAACCTGATAAGTCTCAAACAAGCCTACAGAGTACCATTTGAGAGAAATTCTGAGAAGGTAAAAGAGCTACGATATCAATATGTACAAGTAAGTAATACGTAATGTCCAGAGATTATACAGCACTATTGAGTTACTGTACATCTTTACTGTGTTGAATGTAATGCAGCACATGTATACAGAGTCATGAAGCCTGGAATGCTATGTCATTTACGTTATATCAAAAATGAACTTGTTTTCATTATTATAGAGAATGTTTCAACTGGATTACATGGAGAAGCCTCATGAGTGCATCTTCTTGGATGAAGCTGGCTTCAATCTCACCAAGAGGAGAAGGAGAGGCCGCAACATTATTGGTCAACGAGCCATTGTAGAGTTGCCAGGGCAGCGTGGTGGCAACGTGACCATATGTGCTGCCATCAGCAGCTACGGGGTTATTCACCACCATGTGACTTTAGGACCTTACAACACTGCCCATCTTATAACGTTTCTGTATGCTCTACAGGAAGCATTACTGAGACGTGAAGAGAGAGGTGATGAGCAGGCAGAGCATCCCATGTACGTGGTAATCTGGGACAATGTGAACTTTCACCGTGGTCCTAGAATACCTGAGTGGTTTGAAAATAACCCACGTTTTATAAATGTGTGCCTCCCACCATACTCGCCCTTCCTTAATCCCATTGAAGATTTTTTTTTCTGTATGGAGGTGGAAGGTCTATGACAGAAATCCTTATGCACAGGAAAATCTCCTTCAGTCAATGGATGCAGCATGTGACAACATTGGAGTGGAATCGATTCAAGGTTGGATTCGTCATGCTAAAGGTTCTTTCCCCGTTGTTTAGCAAGGGACAGGATTGCCTGTGACGTTGATGAGGTCCTGTGGCCTGACCATGCCCAGAGGCATGATGCTGAGGCAGAATGATTCCAAGACATTGCTATCGATCTGCTGCATATTTTGTTTGTGACTATATTTGTGTGCAGGATTGTGCAAGTATTTCATAATAAATTAAATTTTTCCCCTGCTCTGCTTTGAGTGCAGTGTTTTGCATTTATCTCTGTAGTGTGTAATGACTGCTGCGTAGTGTTTATGCATTAGCTGGATGTGTGTGATATCTGAAAACAGTGTTTGGTTTTGGGTAAAGATAACGTAGTTCTGAAGCAATTGTTTGATATAGCAAGACAAGTCAAAGGTTTTGACAGTGTAGCTTAAGTTTGGTGATTTGTGTTTACGGTTTTGGGAAAGCGAGAGAAATTTTCAAAAAATGTGTTTTAGCAACTCAGAAATACTGTAATATCAGCAATGATTCCCTCTGCTGTAGAACACTATCATATCACTGGGAGCTTGTTAGAAAATTAAGTGTATCCTCGGATTTGGTGGGGTGGTGTAAATAAATGGTTTTGGTTACTGGTTATATTTTACCGTGGTAACCTGTAGAGCACTTTGTGAGCACCTTTGTACTTTACTTAAAAGCATTTTAATTAACATTTTCTTTAGCATTGCTCCTTAAACATAGATTTGCAAATCAGTAACCATTTGCATGCAAGTTGTAGTTATTTATTTTATACTTTGAGTATTTTAATCTTTAGCATCTATACTTTTATTCTAGACCCTGCATAGCTGCTCCCCATTAAGAGATATGGCTAATTCAAGCAAAAAAGAACCTGTTTAAACAGTTTTCTGGTAAAAACTGTTCGTTTGTACTGTAAATTTACAGGATAATGTCAAATGTACTCTCTGCAAACACCACAATTTGAAAACATGTTCTAGACCTGCAATAAACAAAAACAAAAGGAACTTTACCCTGTGTCTGGCTGAATATCAGGTTCACCAGCATTACATCAAGTGTATTGTACTTAGGACACATCCAGAGTTTCAGGACAGCAGCCTCGGAGGACTGGAGTACAATATCCTTGTTGTTGACAGTTAATCTCAGTAAACACAGCGCTGCATACCCTTCATATGAAAGTTTTTACTTTAAGTTTCCAATTGCTTAAGTCAGCTAAAGCAAACTGTGTATCTCTGATTTGCTATTAGCTTCTTGGGTTCAAAGGATTACATTAATTTAAAATGTATTAATTTATTCCCCAAACTTCAGTTCCAAAAAATCCCAATCAACCATTTAAAGATAATCTATAATAACTTCAATATATTTCTTGACTTGAGGTGTGACACTTGAGAAGAGTCCATGTTTTACCTAACCAGGAAACATTTATGGCAAAAAACATAAATAAGAAAATGAATAATTGCTCAGTTATTTTAATTGTCCATTCAAACAGTCAACAGGCTTAACTCAGAGGCAATGGGATTTTTGCTCAATTCTGTCTGAAAACGTTTCCACACCTTTCCAGGAGTCTGTGTCAATCATGTCAGTTCTGGTGGCTCGCACTTGAGCAACCTGCAGTTGTAGTGCTGCTGTTTTGGAGGCCCATCTTCCTGGGCACATTCTCAGGCAGATGTAAATCAATGACCCATCCACCGCTGTCCTGGGTCATTAGAGGCTATTGATTGGTGTGAGTGGAGTACTTGGTCAACTGAATCATGACGAGACTGCTGACGTAATCTCTTTGGAGGACCAAACTGTAAACACTGAGGAGTTGGAAACACAATCCTCCTCCCAACGCTTACCACATCTCAAGACTGAACTAAAAGTGGTTCCTAAAATCGGCAAGCTTTCTGGAAATACCCTCATACTCTCACACCAACATGTGGGTATCTTTCCCAAATTGTAACGCAACAAGTCTGTCATTTGAAATAAAACCAACACTAAACAATATATTTCTTAAGGATATTTTCTTATATATTTAAAAGTTGTATTTTACAATCCAATCCAAATAGACAAATAATGCAGCTTATTTGATTGTGCCTCTACAACGCCACTGTATGTAGTTTTTAACTATCATATAAACTATGGATGTGTCTAACATGAGATTAGTGTATGTTACTTACAGAGGACAGGCTGAGAACAGGTGGAGGTGTGCAGGGTGAATAACATTCAGTCAAGGAGTTAGCATATCTGCATTTAACCTCATCTCCATCGGGGTCAAAGGCCAGCAGGTTAAGATTTCTACTACAGTTTGAAGGAACTCTGAGGAAGTAAAAATATACAGAAATTAATTATCATAGAACATGGCTGTATTTATTTGTTGTCATCATATCAAAGATGTATTACTCTTCTTGTTTACCGCTGAGCAAACCTCCAGTTTTATCATACGTTTGTCATTAAACTGGTGCATTTATTCTCCTTTGCTGAAGTAATTGTTGATAATAAAATATTATTCATAAAATTAATATTAATCCCTGTTGCCTTGCAGAAACAAGGTCTTTTGTTCAAAACCTTAGCCTGATTAGTAAAGCTTGCTTTAAAAAAAAAAAAACTTAATTCACAGGCTTATAGTGGACATATTTAGGTTGATTCAAAGTTATTTAATGTTGTACTAAATCAATGCCATAAGTCCTGCAGAAAAATAAAAATCAGAAAATCATAACATATAGGTAATTTGAAGTCAAGTTACATAATTTTGGCAAACCTGGTACTTAAAAATAATACCAGGAGTTAGACTAACTCCATTTCGGAAAAAGTCTTCTATTTAAATTTGATTATTGTAGTGAAATTGATTATATCTATTTAAATTACACAAATTATATGTTTAGATAATTTTCTAATAGTATGAATGCAAACATGTGATCAAATTGATTGCAGAATTACCTCAGGACTGGAAAGATGGTGGTCTGTGGTGATGAGTTTGGTTTGTCGGTGTCGGACCGGATCCTCAAATCAACGTCTGCCACAGCTTTCCCGGATCCAATGCCATTTTTATTGCCTAACCAGCCACTACCATAAAACCTGTAATGGATGTTCAGGAGATTTTAAAGTTGTAGATCACTTATGTAATTATAGTTTTTTTGTCTCAATAAGTCATTGAAGTATGGCTTGATGTTTAAGTTAGCAAATTAAGCATCTTAATTACCAATATCTCTTCACACACTTAACTAGCCAAATAGTTTTTAAAACATTTTAATGTGGACTCACACAAGCTGAAATGGAGAGTTGTTGCGAAGAGACCGAGATGTGATTTTTTCACTCTGACACCAAGAACCAGAGACTTGCTCAATGTTGGCGTTTGAAAGAATCACACTTTCATTACCACAGTTTCCAGAGCAAGAAAATGAACCAACTAGGCAGGTATTGTAGTTAAACTTAAAGCGAAGGATCACCTGTAGATTTTTAAGAACAATCAGTTGTGATTAAAATTTAAAAGAAGTAATTTTCAAATAATCAGTACTTACAGAAACTGATCCATCTGAAGTTTCCTTTGGGTAGTAGGTCATCACAGTGCCATGATAATGAGAGGCTTTTGTACCTCTGACCACCATCAGCAGCAGCAGCAGCAGAGAGAGCAACATGTTGAACGATTAAATTTCTCTGCACTAAAACTGAGACACTAGAGACCAGTAGCATTTATACTCCCAGAGACTTCCTCTCATCCACTCCCTCCTATTTTCTATTTATAGTCCTGGGTGTGGAAGATTTTCATGGTGGAGTTTAAACTTGAATGACCATATGTTCACCTGTAAAATAGGAATCATAATAAAATAAAATCATCTGATATTAAGCAATAATAAATGCAGGAAGTAAACTGTAGTATTTAACACACTGGATGCACAGCTAACTGATCACTGATTCTGGTATTACTTTCTTTTGCTCCTTTTTTACCCTCTAATTGCATCTCAATATTTTGTCTACAGTAGATTCACAGGTTAATCTTATTCCTGGCCATGCAGGCGGTTCACAATGTGAAAAATGGGAATAGCATTTAACCTTAGGATGTCTTGCACAGGAAAGGGGTTTTGTTTCACTGCCCCTCAAAATGTGGTTTAATGTAATTTTTATATCTACCAGTTTACACTATAAACATAACAAAAACATTAAATGACTCCACTCCATGACTCAGGTTACATGTACAATGCCACACTTTGCTTGAATGCTTAATTAGGTCAAATAAATGCAAACAAATGATGCAAACATCTAGCCTGTGTAAAAAAAAAAAAAATACTAAATTTACAGCATAAAGAAAAAGAGAGGACTGAAACAGAGGCCTCCTCTCTCTCAGGTCCAGTAAAGTTGTCATTTACCAGGTAGAAAACAGTGATCTGAATAATGTGGAAAAGTTGTTGGCTTTGTGACTTTCTGAAAATACAAATGTAAAGCCATAATTTCATCTGTTACTGATTTCGTTCTCAAATACCAAAACTGTTATGGAGCACTTTGTGACATCCTGTCTTTTAAATGTGTTATATGATTAAATTTTACTTGCTTTAAGTTAGGTATCTGAGTTCAGGGTTTCTACACACCTTTCACATAAAAACTCTAGTTTACTTAACAGGAACTCTGCATTCCCTTAACAAGAAAGACAAAAAATAATTCTCCAAACTTCACCATAAACATTTTCTTTCACTAAACACCTACATTTCAACACTTTCACAGCTGGAGAGCTCAACATTTTTAATATTATTAGTAGTCCCATGTCCACATGTTTGAAGAGTTGGTGAAAAGTTTAATGTAAATATAAGTTTGGCTGCCTTCATTTATTTACATAACTCCCTGCTGTGAAAAGGTGAAGCTTCATCCACCTGAAACGTTTGCACTCAAGGGCCTTGAGATTTTCTGCATTTGTCAGGTTCCTCTCCACTGTCGCTTCATGCTTGCTCAGTATGAGGGATTGCTGCAAAGCCATCAACAATGCAGACGACTGTCCACTGTGGCTCTACGCTCTTTCAGGAGGAGGGAATGCTCCTTGTCAAGATTCGGGTTTCCTTCGATACAAACCATTTTGACCAACATGTCTGTATGATTCCATTGAATTTGTCTTTGTAAAGTGCCTTGAGATGACACGTGTTGTGAATTGCCTCCATGTAAATGAAATTGAAAATTAATTTGTGTTGAAGGGAGGCATCCTGTGCTGATTAGCTGACATCAGCTGGTCTTTTTCTCTGACTCAATACAGGAAAAATAAAAAAATAAATAACCAAAAATTATAAAATAAGTAAATCTTTGAGAATCACATAGATTGGTCCAACGTTTCTGTAGTGTTGACTGAGAGATAAAAAGTTGAAAGCAGAAAATTCAAGCAAGCAGAGGAGCAAGTTTCCAAGCTGCCAGAAGAACAAAACATAAAAATTGGCGTAAAGGAGATGGTGATATTTCATTATTACAGGTGTGTGTCTCAAAGCTTGTTATGCTGTGTTACACTGAGCTATTAGCAGGCTGCTAGCACTAGCCTAGCCAGCTAAAGGTAGCAAACAAAGTAGGAGTAAAGAAGATCCTTTGTAAAAATTCTCTGCTTCATAAATAAATTACTAGATAATCATTTAAATATTTACAATGTAAATGTAGAGTGGATGCCAAGCTTAAAATAATTTTAAACAAATTTATCCGTGCAGACACCGGAGCAGAGGAGGAGCACAGTGAGGTGAAGGTGTGTTGTTTATGTACCTCTGCAATGACGAGTTTTATCTCTTTGGAGAACCTGGACCCAACAAAAGTGGCTTTTTCAATGAGCTCTTAAAGACGTAAGATTTCTGAATTCATCGCTGGTATAAAGTCTAACTCTGTTGATGACATAGAAAGCAAGCTCAGCTTCTGAGAAAGGAAGTTGGTGGTAGCTGCATGTCTTGTAAATTTTTTGTCCAGATATTATGCTCACAGGGATTATTCTCACCAATCCTAGAGATTCTTTCAACATAGCGAACCTTGAGAACAGTGTCTAGCTTGTCTTACAGTCCATCACCTCTCTCTGTAGAACTGTCTATTTTTCAAGCACTTTGCATCTCTGTCTCTCACAACATGGCATCCTAATCAGCAAGGCAAACAAAAGTCATTACCCCGTAAAATGGTGACTGCATCCCACAGTGAATTACAAAATCACGTGCCCTTTTGGACATTTTCACTTAAGGGTTTATTCACTTCTGCTGTAAGTGGTTTAGAAATTAATGGCTGGGTATTGAAATATTTTGAGACAACAGCAAATTTATGAAAGTCCTATAAAAGCAGTATAACAATGACTTTAGATCGTATCAAAATGTCATAGATTCAGTGTTGTTCCATGAAAAATATTAAGTAAGAAATTTTAAAAATTTGAGGTGTATTCTCACTTTTGTGAGTGCAGCACATAAAGCACTCCTGGATCTATGATCTTTTTGTGTGTAGGCCCTGCCTTCCTGGACCCTCGGGTGGTCATGGCAGATGGCTGCTCACACTGGGCCTGGTACTGTTTGAGGTTTCCTCCTGTTAAAGGGAAGTTTTTCTCTCTACCGTCACCATATGATTGCTCAGTATGAGGGATTGCTACAAATTACTTCATTCAAAGAACTGTAAACTGTTTCTACATGCTTGTTCCAGAGGAGGGATTGTTGCAAAGTTAGTGACTCAACGCAATCTGCTGGGTTTCCTTAGACTTCATTAGTGTCACGATTTGGGTTATTGTTTATGTTTTTGGACTGACCATATTGAACTCCATGCTCCACCCTTACCAGTCACTAATTCAGTTCACCCCAATCAGCTTCACCTGCAGCTGCATATTAGGCCTTAATCCCTGCACCTGTTTCTGCTCCCATTTTATCCTGCTTCCCACAGTCATTCCCTGCCAGATCGTCACTTCTCACTGCCTGAATGAGTTCTCCCCATTATCCTGTCCCTCAGCCAGCATTTTTCTGTGGACCCGTGCTTGCCCTTCCTTCACTAGTTGCTTTCTACTGATTGTGTGTGCGGCTTGCTTCTTGTGAGTACCTACTGGATCCTGCACTCACTCTTTCCGCTCTGGGGCCTCTTCAGATGCCATATCTGGTCATAACCTGGACTGGTTCTGAATATTGTATTTTTGCCTAGACTCTTTTGGACTGCTCCGCCTACATTCTGTTCAGCCATTCTTTGGCATCTTCACCTTGGTCAACTCGTCACAATTATCTCCTGTCTTCAGCCATTACAGGTCTGCCCTGCCATTACCAGAACTGCCTGCCATCTGTCTTCTGTTACAAGTCTTCAACAGCTGGTCTAGTCATCACCTGCCTGGGCTGCAATCATCTGCCTGTTCTTCATGTCACTATCTCCTATTTTTACAGTACAACTATCAAAATGCAACAGCATATTCTGGCTTGGATATTGGGTTCAATTCACAACAATTAGACTAAATAACCCTTGTGAAACAATTTTGACAATTGAACTTCATAGCATTATTTTAAAAACTAAGATTAAATTGATTAAAATACTAAAATCAGGTTATATGTATAATGCAACATTTTGCTCAAATGTTTAATTAAGCCAAATAAATGCAAACAGCTAACCCTTGTGTAAAGAAACTAAACTTACAGCATAATGAAAAAGAGAGGACTGAAACAGAGGCCTCCTCTCTCTCAGGTCCAGTAAAGTTGTCATTGATCATGTAGAAAACAGTGATCTGAATAATGCGGAAAAGTTGTGGGCTTTGTTACTTTCTTAAAATACAACTGTAAAGCCACCATTTCATTTGTCACCATTTTCTTTTTCAAATACCAAGACTGTGGTGAAGCACTTTGTAACATTCTGTCTGTGAAAATGTGTTATACAAATTGTACTTTGAGTTAGGTACCTGAGTTTAGGGTTTTTACACACCTTTCACATAAAAATTCCAGTTCACTGAACAGAAACTCTGTATTCCCTTAACAAGAAAGAAAAAAATTAATTGAAATTTCCCAAACTTCATCCAAAACATTTTTTCTGTGCCCCAACACCTACATTTTGACACTTTCACAGCTGGAGAGCTCAGCATTTGTAACACTATTAGTGTTGTATTTAGACCCATGTCTACATGTTTAAAAAGTTGGTTAAAAATTTAATGCAAATATAACTTTGGTTATCTTCATTTATTTACATAACTCACTGCTGTGAGAAGGTGTTGTACAGGGCTGGAAGTTTTACAGCAGATAATATCAGTGAAGCCTCATTCACAAGGAACAGTCATGTGTTTATCTATTTTAAATGTATTTTCCTCATCCACACCCTAATCCCTGATTTTCACGCAGGGATTAGGGTGTAGAGCTGAGCTCTGGTGATTGGAGTTAGAGGGAGGACTCTCTGCAGAAAGAGAACTACAAACTGAGCCATGCTATGTAATCTTTTCTGCTGGTGAACCCGATATTCAGCCAGACACAGAGATACGTTTAAAAGGTTTATTGTGAGGATGGGTGGTGGTGGGTGAGGCAGACAAGCAGAACCAGACGTGGCAGATGAACCTTGGCTGAAGGTGCAGGCAGGCAGGGATGAGCAGGAGACCAGAACAGGTGGTGTAGACCACATAGCCACCAGTACCGGCAGAGCAAACAGCTGGGACTCACGGTAAACCATCAGGGCTGCAGCACGCAGACAACGCAACTATAGAGTCCCGCTAGCTGAGCACACATGATATGGTAGAGCAGGGTACATCACACAGTGCACTACAACATGAGAAACAAAGTGAGGTGACGTTCTGGCGGGGATGAGTTGGCTGAGGCAGGTATATGTAGACTGGTGAACATGTGAGCTGAGTAGAATCTAAATACTGTCAGCATGTGGAGTTGATGTGGGCTAATTGGCTGGGGCAGAGCTTACAGGATAGAGGCTGATGGCTGAGAGGTGACAGACTGAAGAAAAGTCCAAAGGCAAAACAAACAAAAACCCAAATCATGACTTGCCGACATGATCTTTAGACAAAAAACTCAAACAGTCCACAGCCAACAACCTAAAATAAACTGGACAGAAGTCAGGCTGGTCTAATAAATAAAACAAAGTGAGCAGAACAGGTCAAATAATTAAGGCAAAAACTAACAGAATCAGGTAGGGTTTCAGGCAGACAGGAAAAACATAAAAACTGGCAGGATCTGACTTACCCCAGGCAGGGAAAAACACACACAATGATCGGGCAGAGTGCAAGGAACAGAGGCAGGCATAAGTAGGGGAGTGAGCAGGTGAACGGAATCAAACTAATTAGACTAGGAGGAGCTGATCAGGGAAGTGGCTGGAGGTGGAACTGAACTACTGACATGTGAAAACAGGTTAAACTAAAAAACTGCTCAAGAACCAATCTGAAACACAAAATAAATGACAAGACCCAACCTAAGATGGAACTCAAACCAAGACTGAAACAGGACACAAGCTAAAATAGAAAACAAGAACCTAAAAACAGAAATTAAAACTAAGGCAGGAACTCAAACTATGACACCTTGCTGGTATTTGCTTGGTAACTGGACCTTCATTGAACGTTGACCACTAGCATCTCTGGTCCTTGTTTAGTTGGTCTTCTCTCAGTTCTTGTATGAAAATCCACTGGTGTTTGGGAATTTATATAAACCCTCAGTGGTAAACCTTCATTGTGTCTACAGTCACATGTTTGCAGGCTATACTGCTGTCTATACTCTACTGGGCTTATTGTTGTGTTGGTACCCAAAGCCTGTACTTGATTTGGTCACAATTATTTCCAGTTTTCTTTTGCAGTTTACAGGAAGTATCTACAACAGTATCTATTCATACATTCCTCAAAGCTAAGGTTTCTGATCTGACCTTTCTAAAACACAGCTAAAATCACAGAATTGTTTCTATTCAGGATAAAGCTTCACTGAAACGAACTTCATCAGTAAAAATTCAAACAAACCTACAGCTTGAGGTATGTGATCTAACGTTTCTGATACTATAGCTAAAACAGAAAGCTGCAGAGTATGGGAAGAAAGCACAGTAGAGGTGGTGTGTGTGTGTGTGTGTGTGTGTGAACTGTCCCAGGTAGCATTTGTATCCATAGTTTTTGATAGTGATGGAATGTTATTAGGCAGTCCAGTGCACTCTGTTCAAGGTCACAGATGTCAGATGTCACAGGATGTCTTGTTTACATAACATCCAGGAGAAATTAAGATTGCAGGGCTGCCAGTTTGGATAATAGCATTCGTTTTGGGCAGGCAGACTCTTGATTCCAAAAAGCCAAAATTGTGTTAATTCTGCCAGGGTCCAGCTTTTAGCTTTCTCCAAGATCGTTCCCATCCTGCCAGCAAGTTCACAAACAGCAGCTTGCCAGCAGTTCTGCTTACACAGCATTTCAGTCTGAGTTCTGGTAGCGGAAATAGTGTTGAAATAGGCCAAAACAGATGCCAACGTTTTGGCCTATTTTCTTGATACTCCAGGTAAGCGCCAGCCCAAAAAAGCAGAAATGCTGTTATCATAAATACAATTTTAAACACATTTTCAACATCCTCAACATACAAAATGGACAGACACACGATCCTCCTCCCACCGTGTGTCCAGCTGCACATCTCCCATCAGGCACAGGGGCTCTCCTTCACCCAGTCTTCTCATTGTGAAAATTTTATCAATTGCATTGAGAGTCCAGCTGACCAGATCTATAATTTATAGTTTATTTATTTATTTATTTCAGACACACAAGTATATAATCAAGACAGTATATGTACATATAACATAAATTAAAACAGTCTGAAAAAGTGTGTATTGGCAGAAGCAATAAGCTTATAACTTAATGCCCACCCTCCAAAGCAAATTTACATTGGACTAGAAAGTAAAAAGATAAAAAGATGGCCGTTTATATTACATAGAAGGAATTCCTACACTACATCCATAATCAACATTTCATTACTTTACTGTAGGTTTTTTAATATAGACCTAGATGATAAGGCATATGGAAAGTCCTAAATTGAATGAGAAAGAGAATCTATAGAAAGAGATAAAGTTAATGAGGAGAACATCAAAACTCAAATCACTTTGTCTTTGCAAATCATGAAGTGTCAAATATACCAGTTGAAACACCCAAAGAACTGTTGATCCTGTTGATTTAGACACTCTGACAATGAATGTTTAGCCCCTCGATTTTAAAATGGATGGTGATTTGAAACTTGACAGTCAAAAAGGGACCTCAGTTAAATCATTTTTATCATGTAAGGAACAAAGCAAAGGTAAAACTTATTCTTTCAAGGCAAAAATATGGAAACACTACTTTAAGCCTTCATTTCTTCATGGCTGGATTAGTGTAATTCTCTTTATCTCTGAATCGATCAGTCCTCACTCAAATTTCTGCAGCTGGTTCAAATGCTGCTGCACACCTTTTAATGAAAAAACATAAAATAATGCACATTATCCGATCCTGGCCTCCCTTCACTGGTTGCCTGTTTTTCTTAGAGTTCAGTTTAAAGAACTTCTGTTTGTTTTTAAGGATTTGAACAGCTTACTATTATTATTATTGTTGTTATTATTATTATTATTATTATTATTATTTCTTATTGTTTTAATCTGTTGAGTCTTTACCCAAGTCATTTTATTAGATGTTATTTTGTTTTACCTCCTGTTAAAGTGCTCTTTAAATAATGATGATGATTATGATCACAAGAAACTTTTGCATCTAAATCCCAGAAGCTGGAAAGAAAAGAGACAAAAAGATTTTTCACACCTAACTTAGTAACTCAAGGAATTATTTTAAACTAAATATTTTAGGCAAAAATATTAGACTGTTTATTGGTTGTTGTTTTTTTTCAATCCCACCGTTATGTTTAGTAATTTCTGCCAAAAGCTGCAGCATTTTCATTTAATTGATCTGAATGCAGTATTTGCAAGCCCTACTCTGATTGGTTGGAAAGAACCCTGTCTGTGATTGGCTGGTGAGGCGGACAGTTTTTGAAGTCGTCAGTGCACAAACGAGCGAACAGAGAAACCATAGACATTATATAGGGTAGTTCGTTGTTATTGTTTTCATGTGGGTTTTTCGCGCATGCGCGCTGGACTGGTAGGCAAAAGGCGAACACAATGGGGACGCAAACAGAGAAACTGACGAGTTCTCCATGTATTTTTCTTCTTTAGATAACGTACTACAAGATCGTTTTAAGAGTAAGTTGATGGTTGATGGTATCAGATTGCCAGATCCACACAGCAAAAGCCTGAAGGGACGGAGCGAGTCTGTGAAATGCTGGCCAAGTGCTCCGTACCGCGACATACAGCTGCCTTATAAACACGCAGGCCAGTACAGACAGAGAGCACGAAAGCCCCTGAAACCACTGGACGGCTACAATTATTTTATATCGGGAAAAAGGCTCCAGCAACCCCCGCGACGCCATGAGGGATTAAGAGGGTCAGAAAATGGATGGATGTTCACACACGTTTGTGTAACAGCACAAAGCGGCGTCGGACACGGACCGCGTCTCAGCAAAGAGGAAGATCCGCCCGGTAGGTTAAAAAAAGATATTGTTTACTACGGATTATTTTGGTGTTTTTGTCTTGTTAAAATGGGTGGGGTCGTCGGCGACATTGCAGCGTAAACACAGAAGTACTAGTGCCCCTGAAAGGACGGAGGGGAGGTGGCGATCGCTACACGGGCCGGAGAAGCGGCCCGTGTAGCGATCGCCACCTCCCCTCCGCCGCCATTTAAGTAGAACAATGACTAGAGCAGAATTAAGTTGTATTTACCGGAGATGAAGTGTAGACTGCAAATTTTGTTGTAGTATGATAGCTCCCCCAGTTCATTGGGAGTGTCTGCCTGCGCTCTTTTCATTGAAAATATCCATTTCTTTCTTCGTCCTTCCTCCTTCGGTAAACGACAGAAACGTACATCCAACAATCTGGAACGCCTCTCTGTGCAACCGGGAGCACAACAAGTCGTAGGCATTGTTTAGATTCCAAAAACAAACGAACTAAAAGTATGCTCTAAATCACCCATTTTGTAATGATAGTAGACGGGAACAGTTCTGCTTTTGCCTATCCGCGGGACCCAGATGTAGCGCTGACGTCACGCGTGAACTACCCTATATTGTGTCTATGGGAAAAACAGCCGAGCGAGCGCACAGCTTGTGTTGAGCGTGGATGTAGCAGATCACGGCAGACACGGAGCCGAGCGCGAGCGAACATAGTGGACTAAGAAGAGTTTATCAGAGCGCACACGTGATGTTTAAACGCCGAATACCTGTCTCACTGCGCGCTCAAACAAAAGACACAAATATCGCTCCAGAAGTGGGTATACGCAATACTGAAAAATAAGTGGTTATGCGCTGTATACCCGCATACACCCTGGACTACACTGTCTGACTTCATGTGAGATCGTGAAGCATTGACACCAATTGTGCAGCTTATTTTTTTTTACAAACACGGCAAAATCCTTCCTCATCCTTACCGTTGACAGGCTGCAGCCATGTCCCGAATTCCTCGTTTTCCATCCACTTTTGTTGAAATTTGCATTTGCACTTTCTCCGCCTCGAGCTTCTTTTCCAAACATTGTAAAAACAAACGGCTTTACGATCAACCGGAAGCAGTTCAGCGCAAACACGCGGAATCAGTTATATCTGATAATATGTCTGACAAAACTGTTTTTATGACCGTATTTTGTTAGAAAAAAATAATGCCACCAATAATCACATGTAATGATGTTTAATGCTAATTAATGCCTTAATTTTTAAAAAATTCATTTAATGACTTTTAATGACTTTTAATGCCCCGCAGAAACCCTGCAAAAGTTAATAAAACAAATCTTAAAGGTAACTTCAAAACCCAATCATCTGACTTTTTTTAAATATTCACATGTCATTTTTATGTCAATTAAATTGATTCACAAAGTCTGAAATCCATTGTTGTTGGGAATCAGATTAGTTAGTACTCCTCTCTGACACCATTCACTTCTTACTTTCTCAGTTAAACAGCTTCCATCACAGACCCAGGTGTCACCAAAGGTGTGGACTTTGACTTGATTACCCAGTTCGAGTCAGACTCAAGTCACAGATTTGATGATTTGAGACTTGACTTGGTTGTGTTAGAAATATCTGTGACTTCACCTGGACTTTAATAAAAAAGGACTTGTGACTTGACTTGGACTTGAACAGCTTTACTTGAAATGACCTAATACTCTAATTGGTCTACCCCAGCTGCCAACATGCCAAAGCTAGGGTACACCCTGAACAAGTTATCATTCTTATGTAGGACTGAAAACCTCCAAGAAAGAAGTTTAACATTTATAGAAAGCTTTTTCTAAGTTTTTAAGTATGTAGTGTTTCAATGATTGCTCAATTTGACTTCTTGAAGACTCAAAATTAAAACATTGGACTTGGACTTGTTATTCTTATGACTCATCCTGAAACTTGCTAGTCCTAACTTGTGACTTTGAAAGTAATGACTTGATCCCACTTCTGAGTCTCACTTTGTGAACATGAGCTGAAATTCTGCTTGATGGATCCCCTATAGATCATAAAGATATTAGGTGCCATCAATTTTAGAAAGTATTCATATTTTATAAAGAGCCTGTTTACTGATATTAATCAGTGTGCACATGTTTCCTCTGGGCAATATATCATAGTGCCTTATAAATGTGAATATTTGAACCGCTGAGCAGCAGCACCAAAAGAAACATGGTGGTCAAGTCACTTTCTCTTTATAAAAACTGAGAAATAAACAAGGCAGGTGAATTTATAAATCCACACACCACCTCTTTCTTTACCTCTTAGCTTATTTTATTGCCAGTCAAAATATTTAACAGTATGATCTCCTGCCGAAAACACCCCCTCCAATCAGCTGTAACACATGAAACACCTGAGGTTGCAACCAATAATCAGTTAAACACAGTGAAATGTCTGAAGGATTATGAAAAACAAAAAAACATCACTATAATTGTGTTTTTCTTTTCTCTACCCCTTTTTACATACAAGTTAAATCTCATATGAAAACATTGAGCATAGACCGTGGTTATATTATACACTAAAAAACAGTTTGTAGCTGGATAACATAAATAAACTGTAAAAAAATACAACTTTTATATTAATGATATTCTGATGTGGAAAATGTTTGCAAATATAGAATAGCTACTAAAAATAACTTTTTTCTCTTGCATTTGCAGAAAAATATTTCTAATCTGTCATTGTTGGTCAACATTTGACTAAAAAAATTTCAATTATATATCTCTTCAAGTATTACTATTTTACATCATTGGTACACCTGTATAAAAAGTGCACACTACTTGATATGTGTTAGTATTAAAACTACAGATTTAGTCTCATAACCTAAAAATATAAGTTCATTAAACTGTAAAAAGGTTTAGGTGCTGGTGTTCAGATTTTTAGCCACATGGGCCAAAATCACCAAGTTGAAGGACACAAAAAATTGATTTTTTTATTTAAAATGTAAACATAAATATTGGTAAATATACAAGAATAACTGACACAGCTGACAACCAATCAGAGCCAGGCTCCTGGATCCTGGCTCTGATTGGTTGTTTCTGACCGGGAGTCGTCTATTTCTGCAAATTGCAGCAGGACCACTGGGATGAGCCTGAGGAGCTTTATTTTCATTTTCTCAACCATTATCTGCTGAGCTGTTGTTCACCAGGCAAAAAGTTATATTTTGTTGGAACCCTTTTTCAATCAGTTTATCCTTGATCTGCAAAAGAAAAAAAACAAAAAGAAAAACATTTGGTTTAGACACGGTTCTGCCTCATAAACAGTTACGGATTAATAACACAATTAACAGGCATCTCTATGCTAACAATCATCTGTTGACATTTGCAGCCGTGCTACATTTTTCTTAAGTGACAATTTCTGTAAACCCATGAACAGGTGCACAGAAAGTAAAGCATCCACAACATCAGATTTTATTTCTTTGCATTAATTTCAGGGACATACTGACCGCTTTGAGGATTCTGTCTTTTTCGTCGTTCAGTGACAGCGTAGTCGGGATGTTCAGATTCAGAACAGCAAGAAAAGCTGTAAGGAGAAGAGATCAACAAGATCAGAATAGTTAACAGCAGCCATCTGCAATACTACTCCTTTCCCTTCTATGTTTTCATACTCCAAGACAATTTGGTCTTGGAGGATCTGTACTTGTCAAAGGAACGGTGGACACAATAACAGTGGTAGAAGTCACAATAGGTTTTGTGAATACAACAGGAGAAACATGATTGAGATACACAAAACTGAAAGTTTTTAGATTTGAAGCAGAGAGAATTAGACTTACTGTTCCGAACCGTCACAATAACACATCGAAGCTCAGACTGGTACACAGATGTAAAGACACTGTGGGGATAATACAGCATAAAAGTCTTATTGTTAGACTCTGATGTAAAGTACCCTAAAATATTCAAGCAAATTCTCCAAATCTTAAGTATTTGTGGACTACAAAATAAAATATATTTTTCTGATAAATACAAATTGTAGTAAAAACTTCTTTTGGATCTTTTTTTATCGCTATTGTTTTATTTTAGTTTATTTAGGGGTGACTGTGGCTCATAACTGTCCATTGGTTTTTGCATGCCACATCTGTGAAGTTCTTGCCGTCTTTGGGTTATCTGCTGTGTCCCTGTTAACTGCTTTCTGCAGCTCCAGCCTCTGTGATCGCATAATCCTTAACAGTACCCTAACTCTGACTGTCTCTGTGTCCTTGGGCAAGACAATTCACCTGCTTTGTCTGCTGCCGGAGGTCAAAGGGGCTGGGTGGCGACAGATTGTCTGGCAGCCTCGCCTCTGTCAGTCTGCCCCAGGGCAGCTGTGGCTACTAACATAGCTCACCACCATCAGGGTGTGAATTTAGTGCAAAGTGCCTTGGACTTGATGAAGCGCTGCACAATTACAGACCATTCACATAGTTTTATTACCTGCTGAACAATAAACTAAACCAAAACCAAACATGCTAAATTTTAAAGGTAATAAGCAAAGTTGTCAAATTGGATCTGCAAATCCAGGGATCCAAAACATATAAAAGGGTCACGTTCCTTATTAAAAGAGGGGTCTATGGATTTGTATTTATTTAAACTAGAATTTTTTAGCCTGTACTTAGCAACATTATGCTGTATATAACCTGTTTTACACAGGCTTATTGAGGTTTGCAGAAGTTCTTTGCTTGACAAAAAATAGGAGTCAACTTCATTTTTCATTGCAATGTTTGACATTAAATTGAAATTTTTCCTGCATTTAATCCACCCCAGTGGGAGCAGTGGGCTTTGCCCAGGGAGCAATCTTGGGCATAGGGTCTTGCTCAGGGACTCAGAGTGGTAGTCTGTAGGATTCGAACAGGGGAAGATGCAGCCTTCCAGAAAACAAGCAGCCTGCTCTAAAGCCGCTAGGTCTCCACTTTTATGTAAAATTATCTCTAGAAAATATTATTTTGTAATTGATCTGCTTATGTCAGACTGATATTCCATTAATCCTGATGAATCCAATCAGTTAATTCGACTGCAGTCATGTCTTGATGACATCAAAAGCTGGATGACTTTATATTTCCTGCACTTAAATTCTGACAAGACAGAAGTTGTAATCTTTGGACCTGAGTTCTCAAAAAATAAACTTCTTAACTCTGGAAGGCATTAACTTGGCCTCTGGTAATAAAGTAAAAAATCTTGGTGTTATTTTTGACCAAGACATGTCATTTAAATCCCATATCAAACAGGTTTCCAGAGTTTCCTTTTTCACCTTAAGAAAATTGCCAAAATTAGAAACATTCTGTCCAGGTGTGATGCTGAAAAACTAGTCCATGCATTTGTTACTTCAAGGCTGGACTATTGTAATTCTTTACTATCAGGAAGTCCACAAAATGCAGTTCAAACTCTTCAGCTGATCCAAAATGCTGCAGCAAGAGTTCTGAGGAAAATCAACAAGAGGGATCATATTTCTCCAATTTTAGCTTCCCTTCATTGGCTTCCTGTTAAATCAAGAATAGAATTTAAAATTCTTCTTCTAACGTATAAAGCCCTTAATAATCAAGCTCCATCATATATCAGAGCTCTGATTACCCCGTATGTTCCTAACAGAGCACTTCGCTCTCAGACTGCAGGTCTGCTGGTGGTTCCTAGAGTCTCTAAAAGTAGAATGGGAGGCAGATCCTTTAGCTATCAGGCTCCTCTCCTGTGGAACCAACTCCCAGTTTTGGTCCGTGAGGCAGACACCCTGTCTACTTTTAAGACTAGGCTTAAAACTTTCCTTTTTGACAAAGCTTATAGTTAGAGTGGCTCATGTTACCCTGAGCTACCTTTATAGTTTTACTGCTATAAGCTTAGGCTACTGGAGGATATCGGGACCTATTTTTCTCACTCTGCTGATTTGTACTGTTCTCCAGTTATGCATTGTTTGTCGTCATTTCTGCTTTAACTTTCTGTTCTCTCTCTTTTCTCTTCATAGTAGGTACACCTGGTCTGACGTTCTGTTAACTGTGACATCATCCAGAGAAGACGGCTCACCCGCTACTACCATCTAATGTAGAACAGATTACTAGATCAATGTGTGCTTCTGTGCTTTTTTGTCTCTCTTGTTGTGTCTCTGCTCTGTCTTCTGTAACCCCCAGTGGGTCGAGGCAGATGACCGTTCATACTGAGCCTGGTTCTGCTGGAGGTTTTTCCTTCCCGTTAATGGGGAACTTCATGCATGCTCAGTATGAGGGATTGCTGCAAAGCCATGGACAATGTAGACAACTCTCCCTGTGGCTCTACGCTTCTCCAGGAGTGAATGCTGCTTGTCGGGACTTTGATGCAATCAACTGGTTCCCTTATATAGAAAATGTTTGACCAATCTGTATAATATGACTGAATTTGACTTTGTAAAGTGCCTTAAGATGACATGTTTCATGAATTGGCGCTATATAAATACAATTTAATTTAATTGAATATTAAAACTTGTTTATTAATCTGAAACATGTAAAAAAGAAAAAAGATTTCACAAAACGTCATATGCAGATGTCATTCAGAAGGGAAAACAATGTCTCTTCATTTTCATTGTTTAAAAAGTACCTTTACTGTCATCAAATTATTAAAAATAAAAATCAGCAGGGACTGATCAGAGGAGTGGTCAAATATCCCTCTCTACCTGTATGCTCCAGCCTTGTGAAGATTGCATTTGTATGCAATCTTTAGTAAGGGATTGTGTCACTGTAATAAAATATTTTAAGACTTTTAGATTTTTTATCAATCATTTCTGGGGGAAAAAAATAAACTACACTGACACTATACAGAAAGAAAAACTAAAATATTCTTAATAAAATGAATACATACTTTGTACAACTATAAAAACGTTAATAAGGACCAAATACTGACCTTGCCTGGATGACAAAGCAGATGGGGTGGCTCTGTCCATCCTCTCTTGCAGATGGTGTCCATGTCAGAGTAAAGTTTCCTGATCCAGAAGAAGTCTTGACCACGTTGTACGGCCCGCTGTACAGGAGCTCAGTGATCCTTTGTCAAACACAAAATGTACATGATTGTCAAGTGATTCCAACTTTTTACCACCTAAAAACAAATCAGGTAACAGTTAATATTATGAACAAGACACGTGTTTCTTTTATGGTATTTATTGCTTTTTTAAACTGAATCCTCTCTTTGTTTAACTATATACAAATACATACACTGGAAATAAGCTTTAAAAGATTTAAGACAGAACCGAAATAATTTTTTCTACATTTATACCAAATCCGTGCAATCAGAACCAAAGATGCAGAGACAGGGTTCAGTTTTTATGCTACACTAATCTGGAACAAACTCCCAGAAACCTTAAAAAATATTTAAACGGTAAATTCTTTTACATCAAGGTTAAAACTCCTACTTGTTTAGTATTGCCATTGCCTATTCTATTTTAAAAAATGTGCCTTGCAAATAAACTTGCCTTCCCTTAATAAAATAGATGCAGTCTAATTCCAGCCTAAGTCAAATGTCCACAAAAACAACCCCGTTTTAACAAGGAAGTACAGTGTGTACCAGCCTCTGTTTTGCTTCAACTGAATCTGATTTTCATATGTTTTGCGTTTCCTTACTTAGAATTAGTTGTGTTTGCTCTGATGTTGATCTCAACAGCCTGATTGACTGGACTGTAGAGCCGAGCTCCGTGTTCTGGAGTTGGACTCAGAAACTTTGGCAGATAATCCCCTTCTGTGCAGGATGGTGCAGCAGGATCCACTGGAACAGATCAAGAAAGAAACAACCTCAGCCATCCAAAATAATTTAAATTATAAAAAGTGAGTTTGTCTGTAAACTGTCCATGTCCTTGGCAGAAATTATGCTACTATGACTTGTTTAGAACTTTTATATAAGGAAAGTTGTGCCAGGAAAACCATTTTGTCTTACACATTGTTTCATATTTATTAAATACAATACAATATTAACATAATAATAACCACACAGCAATTTTCTTTATCTTTTAAACACTTTATATCCATTCTTTAGTTTTTCCTAATTGTGACTATGGGCACAGGTGTTTGTTTTTTGATTTTCCTTTAGGTATGTATTTTTTGAGTCCCTGGATTGTGCTTTCCTTAGTTTTTTCTTTGGCTCTTACTTTTGTAGATTCTTTTCTTAGTCTTTGTAAGTTCACTCTGTGTTATTCTCTGTTAGATTTTTTTTTCCTGAAAACCCAGCTCAGTGTCCTCCTTGACCTTTCTACCCTCATCGGTCTCTGCTACCCCTAATTTCCTAAGATTATTTTTCCCGTCTTCTGTTTCATTGCTCCACTATACATATATACTAAATTGTTACCTCTCCTCTCTGTTGGGACCTTTGCTTTTACATGGATTTATGCCTCCTACCAGCCTTATTCCTCCCTGCATATGTTGCTGTGTTTCCTGCCTGATTTTCTGGTAAAGAATATAATGTAAGTTTTCTTTGTTCCCCCATTGACCATGGTGGTCAATGGGGGATTGCTCCCACTGGGTCAGTCTCAGCGTCAAGCAGAGGAGCATCTTGGTGTCTTGTTTATCAGTGGTGGTAGAATGGAATGAGAGATGGACAGACAGTTTGGGCTATAGATCGGGCACCGTAGACCCAGCCTGCCCTGATCTGGGCACACAGGCATAAAGCCCAACTCAAACCCGACTAACATATTTGAATTTTTGGCCTCAGCCCCAAGAAAACCCAATGTGAGTAAATATTTTACTAAAATATTAGTGCTACTAGATGCAGTCTGCGCAACACTGCCCTAACTTCGTGTGCAAGGAACGCTAGGTTAAACCGTACTCAGATGGCACAGTGCACTCAAAGTGAGGACTGGCCCAGGGCCCAGATGTGCATGTCGGGCAGGTCACATGCAAGGTGTGGCAGAGCAGAGCAGACTCAGATGTGTCATTTGTCCCTGCTCTTCCAGCTGCAAGATGGGCTAATTAAGTGTGATGTGGATGAGAGAAACTTATCAAAACACTAGGCAGGGCCACGTTCATGTGCACACTGCCTGCTCTGCTTGGGCCTAATTACCTGCTGTACCCGACTTTCTCTCTTTTCACAAAAGAGTAGGCAATAAAAGTACTAGTCCTCTAATTTTGTAATAAGTGTAACCACATTTTGTATTCACTACAACTAAACAGACTAAGCTTACATGGCATGAGAGAAAAAAAATCTCACAGCCTGACCTGACCCGCACCTGACCGTCCTGACTGACATCAAGGCCAAATCTGGCCCAAATTATAGATGGGGCTCAGGCATAAAATCTATCCTCCAGTTGGAGCTTTATCTGCAGTAATGCTGCAGGCACTGCTATGGTCTGTAGTGGTAAACAAAGAGTTGAGCCAAAAAGCAAAGCTCTTGATTTACAAATTCACCTATATGTTCCAAACCTCACCTACTAAAATGTTATTAGGATCATGACAAAACAACAAGATCCCGGGTAGAAAAATGGATGAAATAAGTTTCAGTAGCCTGCGTCACCCTTAGAGATAAGGTGAAGAGTCCTGTTGTCTGTGGTAGCTTAAACTAAAGCCATTGCTTTTCAACATCCAAAAGGCGTCACTGAAGGTTGTTTGGACATCTGATCAATATCCTCCCCTTGCCTCTGTTTTTTTTTTGGGGGCATATCCCTCTGGGATGAGACCCAGGGGAAGACTGAAAAATTGCTGGAGGGGAATACTTAGGGATCCCCGAGCTGGAGGATGTCATTCGGATGATGGATGTCTGGATTTCTTTGCTAGACCTTTTGCCCCCTCAACCAGATCTCAGATAAGCAGAGACAATAGATGAGTGTATGATTGTGTGGGCAGTAGATTGACAATAAGGCTTGATCAGATGTGATTTGATTAGGCCAACATTTTAGTCACAAAATACATTTTTATTTGGTCTTCTGTAATATTAAATTTTTCTGAAAAACCCGGTTTTGGGGTTTTCATGACTGTAAGACACAATCAATAAAGGGTTAACAGAACTAAACACATACAGTAACTCACTCCAATGTCAGAGCAGCTCTTTAAGCCTGTAAACATGGTAACCATGTGATCAGATTGTACCTTGAAAAGCAAACTGGATGGGTATCATGCTGATTCTATCGCTTGTAGTTTTCCCAACTATTGATCCATCAGTATGAGTCAGGTTGATTGCCTGTCTGGGAAAGTCCTCCATCACCATCTGGACTGCATACCAGCCTTCATTACTGCTTGAAGTAGCATTAAATGAGAGGATACAATTCTGCAAGAACAAACACAACAAACTCTAGACAAATGGAATAATTTGTACCATTTTATTATCATTATGGGAAATTTTATAATACTTATAAAGTAGTTATTTGGACACAGATGAAGTTGAAAGGTTAGTTTGGATTTATTTATGAGAGGTTCATGATTCCCTCAGCTATAGTAGAAATATTTCATTTCGTGAGCTTGTTGGAAAATTAAGTGCATCTTTGGATTTGGTGTGACATTGTACTGAAGAGGTCTTGGTTACTGGCACTATTTTTACCATGGTTATGTGTAGAGCTCCTTCGTATTTAATGCAAAGCATTTCACTAGCACTTTATTTAGCATTGCACTTTTATTTTATGTGGTGTACACCTGTGAGTAGATAAGAGTAAGACTCTGTTTACTTGAAAATGTCGTTCTCGTGAAAACAATTAGGTTGTGTTAGTACTGTTCATTTAAAACTTCACTTTGAACAACAAAACAAAACCCTTTAAAATAATAATAGTAATAATAATAATAATAATTGTTATTACTATTATTTTGAGACTGCCGATTTTTGCGTGTGCCTCTACAACACCACTTTATGTAGCTTTTTATATTCAGACTCGAACAAAAGGTTAGTATTTATTACTTACAGAGGACAGACTGAGAACAGGTGGAGGTGTGCAGGGTGAGTAACATTCACTCAACGATAAATCAGCATATCTGCATTTAACCTTGTCTCCATCTGGGTCAAAGGCCAGCAGGTTAATATTTCTATCACAGTTTGAAGGAACTCTGAGGGAGCAAAAATATGCGGAAATTCATTATTGTAGAACATCGCTGTATTTATTTGTTGCCATCATATCAAATATGTATTCTTCTCCTTTGCTGATTTGTTGATCATATAAAAATGATTTATAAAATGAATATTAATCACTGTTGCCTTACAGAAACAAGGTCCTTAGTTCAAATTCCAGCTTGACGACTAAAATATGGTTTAAAAAACCTCAACTCACACTTGAGTCACAGATACAGTTTGATCCTGGAGATATTTAGATGGATTATGTAATGCTGTACTAACCCTAACTCTAACCCTAACCCTACTGAAAAACCTACAAATCTGAAAATGATAAAATAGAGGTAATCTGAAATCAGCTATAGGCTTTCAAACCTTTAAACAAATTTTTGTTTTCTAAGAAACACAATTTGAATGAAAATATTTATGGTTGCTCCTTGTCACAGATTTTTGTCAAACCTGGTTGTGGCAGATAATACTAAGAGTTAGACTAAAACCATTAAGGAAAAATCTTGTAATTGAATTTTACTATTGCGGTAAAAAAAATTATTTGGCTTTAAATTGCACTAATTAACTAAGTATATTTGGATAACCTAAAACTATAATTGCCAAAATACTATCCAAATTATTGCAGAATTACCTCAGAGTAGGAAACATGGTGGTCTGTGGTGATGAGTTTGGTTTGTTGGTGTCGGACCGGATCCTCAGCTCAACGTCTGCAACAGCTCTCCAATCTACAATGTCATTTTTATTGGTTAACCAGGAAGTTGTGTCATACCTGGAATTGACATTCAGGATTAGTTTAAGATTGTAAACAAAGATCACTCAAATAATTGCATTTTTCGTCTCATTTAATCATTGAACAATCCTTAAAGACTTGATGTTTAATTGAGTAAATTAAGCATCTGGATTTCTAATCTCTCTTCACACAGAGAATCTAAATAGTCAAATATTGTTTAAAACAGTTAAAACAGTTTGCATGTTCTCCCTGTGCATGCGTGGGTTCTCTCCGGGTACTCCGGCTTCCTCCCACAGTCCAAAAACATGACTGTTAGGTTAATTGGCTTCTCCAAATTGTCCTTAGGTGTGAGTGTGTGCGTGAAAGGTTGTTTGTCCTGTTTGTCTCTGTGTTGCCCTGCGACAGACTGGCGACCTGTCCAGGTGAACCCCCGCCTCTCGCCCAGTGAACGCTGGATATAGGCACCAGCACCCCCCGCGACCCCATGAGGGATTAAGCGGTTTGGAAAATGGATGGATGGATGGATGTTTAAAACATTTTAATGTGGACTCACGCAAGCTGAAATGGAGAGTTGCTGGGAAGAGACCGAGATGTGATTCTTTCAGTCTGACACCAAGAACCAGAGACATGCTCAATGTTGGTGTTTGAAAGAATCAGACTTTCAGAACCACAGTTTCCAGTGCAAGAAAATGAACCATCTTGGCAGGTATTGAAGTTAAACTTAAAGCGAAGAATCACCTGTAGAATTGAAGAACAATTACTTGTAATCAATTTTTAAAAATAGAGTTAAACACAATATAATTTACAAATAATCTGTACTTACAGAAACTGATCCATCTGAAGTTTCCTTTGGGTAGTAGGTCACCATAGTGCCACGATAATGATCAGCTTGTGAACCTCTGACTGCCATCAGCAGCAGCAGCAGCAGAGAGAGCAACATGTTGAACGAGTCAATTTCCCTGCACTAAAACTGAGACACTAGAGACCAGGAGCATTTATACTCCCAGAGACTTCCTCTCATCCACTCCCTCCTATTTTCTATTTATAGTCCTGGGTGTGGAAGATTTTCATGGTGGAATACAAACTTGAATGTGGACCAGATCTTCATCTGGAAGATAAGGATCAGATTTAAAACCGAAAATAAAATGATCTGATATTGAACAATTATAAATGCAGGAAGTAAACTGTAGTCAATTCTCTGTGTATCATTTCTCTACTTTGATGCTTGTCAAAATACCTCTAAAATCCGGTGGTGTGGTGAGCTCAACCATATTCTCTATCATTCACAAATTAGGAATTAATTTGGACATTAAATGTATTAAGTTAAGAAAGCAACTTAGAGAGCTCTGTAATTGTATGTTTTAACTGATTGTTTTTCTCTTTCTAAAAGGATCAAGTACTTATGTATTAAATAAATGAAGCAATAAGTGTCTTAGTGCAGACAGGATGAGTAGAAAATAGAATTATCATATTCAGCGAGAAGGATGTTGTCCATCTATAGCAGAAGAGGAACCAGACCTTTGATTCGACCCACACTGGTGAGCGGGGTAAAAGGGTTGAAGGGCCCTTGCAATGGTCAGAAAAAGGGAACTAGACCTCGAGCTCAACCGACAAAAGAGGAACTCGCTGCCTAGGGTCACGGTCAAACGGAGATGAGAGAGGTGATGCTGTTCGATGCAGAGGGAGGGTGTGAAGCGCTGCAACCTCCCAGCGGTTCTTTCACCAGATAAAGGAAAGGTAATTTGTGTACTCGTTGCTCAGTTTTTCATCTCAGAAGACACGCAGCGCGGAGCAGAAGAGAAGAAGACCCAAGACGGAAGGACGATCGTGGAGCCAAAGGAAGAACACGGTCCCCCTGTCTCTGAGAACCGCCGAGACTGAGTCCGATTATCTATTTTTTGTGTTTTTCCACAATTCAGGGCCAACAATCTGCAAATCCTGTCAAGAAGAACTGCTGTGGTTTTGACCTGGTTGATGAGAAGATCCTAGATGTCCAGAAGATGTGAGTTGCATCCATGAGATGTCAGTTCTGAAGCTGAACAACGCGTCGAGCAGAAGAGACGGACCTCAGACACAGACATCAAGGCAAAGGGCTCCAGGCATGAGTCTTTGTGAATGGGACATTAGTGGGACATGGGGGTTGCCATCAAGAGAAGGCACGTCGTTCGGCTGAACAACTCCTTATCCAGCAATCAAAGACACTTTGGGATTCCATCTGGGGTTTGGGTCAGTTTGCTCCTCCAAATTTAAAATCCTCTCCTGAACGTATTAGTGAGCAGCCTTAGATAAGAGATAGGACGTTGATTAAATATTCATTTGTAATCTGTTAAATTGCTTAATGCTGTTTCTAATCCCATGCTAAAGCATACTAATTAAAGAAGGATATAAAATTTTATTAGAAGTTGTGGACATTCTCTTATTGAGTCAACATTTTTCTGAGTTCTTCTATGATTGTAAAACAGTCATGGTGCATGGTTCTAGAAATATTTTGGAGGTCTTAAAAGGTTACCTGTAGCCCAAACTTTAAAACAACAGTTTTAAAGTTTGTTGATACAAACTGATCGTGTAACAAGTGCCGATTTATGGAGCCACCGTTAACTAGGATGGAGGTGGTTAGTAGATCAGTCGTGTCCTACTTATCTAGCTGAAAAGGTCTCACAGGAATTCTAAACAGGGTTAGATTCAGAGGTCTTTAGAACCCCAGCTAGTCTGTAGCCTCGTGAGACCATCCTGATCTCGCGAGCTTTCAAGGTTTCACTCGCAGATCAGTCTGGCTACTCTCCGTTAAAGAAAATTTGGAGCCGTTCACCAAACGAACGTCCAATCAGCGTTGGCTTTGAGGCGGGTTGAGGTGTGACGCAACGGGAAGCGCGTCAGTTCAGTCTAAAGAACATGGCGGTTTCAGCCGATGAAACTAGCGTTAGCGTGGCTATCGAGCAAGTTTTATCGGAATTACAGAGTATTTCTCTGCTGAGCTAATGAGCCTTTACCTGCAGCAGCAAGAGTAGCTTGGCTTGTGGTTGCGTTTTCGTCGTCGCTCGTAACAGAGCGACGACGAATCTGATTGGTTCATTTGGCCCGTCTATCACCAACATAGGCCAATCAGCTAACCAGTATTTTCGCCCCTTCCCAAAGTTACTTCAACGGAAGGTTTCCAGATGGATATGCGGAGCAAATCTATCTGGCGGAGTCAGGTAAGCTAGTCTGAGCTTTAATCCAAAATAGGAAGGATGTGGGAAGTGGGGTTTTAGTTCAAAGCCGTAATCGACATGCTCAATCAATTTTTTTTTAAAATGTCACACTCATTCACAACCTTAATGAAGCGTTGTTTTACTTCCGTTAGTTAATCTTTGTGCTGACCATTGGATGTAGCCTGTTTAATACACTGGATGGCTGCACAGCTAACTGATCAGTGATTTTTTTTATTTTATTTAATTTTGCCAATTTTTTACTTTCAAACTGCATCTTAATACTTTTTCTGCAGTAGATTCAAAAGTCAATCTTATTCCTGGCCATGCAGGTCGTGTCTCAAGGTGAAAAATGGGAATAATATTTAACTTTAGGATGTCTTAAGAAAGATGGGGTTTTGTTTTGTTATACTGCCTGTCAAAATGAGTTAGTTATTTTTTCGTTTAGCAGTGTGAAAAAAAAAGAAACAAAAAAAAAACATTAAATGACTCCACTCTATGAATCAGGTTATATGTACAATGCCACACTTTGCCTGAATGTTTAATTCAGCCGAACAAATGTTAACAAATGATGCAAACATCCAGCCCTTGTGTAAAGGGACTAAATTTACAGCATAAAGAAAAACAGAGGACTGAAACAGAGGCCTCCTCTCTCTCAGGTCCAGTAAAGTTGTCATTTATCAGGTAGGAAGCAGTGATGTGATAATGGTGGAAAAAATTATGGCACCATGACTTTCTTGAATTACAACCGAAAACCCACGATTTCATCTTACTTTTTTTTTTTTTTAGTTAGTTAGGTACATGAGTTTCTACACACCATTCATATAAAAACTCCAGTTCACTGAACAGGAACTCTGTATCAAGAAAGACAAAAATTAACTAATTAAAATTTCCCAAACTTCACCACAATCAAATATTTCAGTTTCCTTTCTCTCAACAGCTCAATTTTGACATTTTCACAACAGGAGCTCAAAACGTTTCTATCTCATTAGCACTTATTGTAGACCCATGTCTACATGTTTGATCAGTTGGTTTAAAGTTTAATGCAAATATAAGTTTGGCTGCCTTCATTTATTTACATAACTCCCTGCTGTGAGAAGGTGTTGTACAGGGTTAGAAGTTTTCCAGTAGATAAAATCAGTGGAATCTCATTCACAAGGAACAGTCATGTGTTTGTCTATTTTAAATGTGTTTTGCTGATCCTGATTTGCATACAGGGATGGGGGTGTAGAGCTGAGCTCTGGTGATTGGACGGAGCACAGAGAACAACTAACTGAGCCATGCTGACTTGAAACTGTGTGTCCATCCAGTCAGTCCAGTTTTAACTTCAATCCAAATTCACCTGATTTATTTGCTCAAGAGGCCCTGATCATTTTTTAAATTTTGTCAGGTTCAAATGGCTGTTAAACTTGTTTTTTTTTTTTGTCATTCTCCTTAAAACTTTCTTCAAACATCTACTGGTACAAATCAAAGAGGCTCTGAGCCCACTTACAGTGGGGAGTTAAGCACATCTTCAGATTAAAGGGGACAGGCGGCCTGAGGTCATGCTCCAGGAGGAGGCCATGCGAGACGGGGTGTACTGGGGTGAACCTGCGAGCTTAAAGCAGATGAGTAGTTAGTCTATCTAAAATAGCATTCTTTGTTAAAATTATTTAATATTTTTTGGACCTCAACATCACAAATAACTATAATTTTACTATGGTCTAGATGAATAGTCGATTTTGATTGGCTGCTGGGTGTGCGTAAAAAAGTGTTGTAAGTTGATTTCTGATAATGGACATCTTGAAGGGCATTAGCCCTGACATGATGACCTGGCATGTACTGTGGACAAAACAAATCCTCTTAGAGGACAAGAAAGCTCTTTTTAAAAAAAGTTTAATCTTGATGAACTATGGTTTTACAGGCCATAATTCATGCACTAAGCTTGGAAGAATCAAATCAGTTGCTGCACATCTGGCTGACAAGGGACCCAAACCTCATATCACCACGTCTACATCAGGAGATTCTCCTCCATCAGGCCCTCCTGCTCCAGCTCAACCCATTTGGTGCATTTGTTGAAACTGGCATCAGATGCCCACAGATGTAGAAAGAAAGTGCTGAAGGCATCCTGACTCCTACATATCCATGCTGCCTCACCTCGAAGTGTACATTTTGCACTTCGAGGTATAGCCTGAACACCCTGGGGTGTTCAGGCTATACTTCTTCTGTTTAACTATGACTATTTTGGTATGTTTGAATAAAAATGTGGAAATTATGAATTCCTTTGCTTACCATTTAAGCATAAACAAGCTATTACATTTCTCACCTCCTTGCATTCTAAATTAATTATAACAAATGTGATAAAAAATTCATCAGCCCTCCTCTTGGCTGGTCTGTCAATATGGTGGTTGTAGTCCAGGCCAGCCAACATGACTCAAGCAGCGTACAAGGGCAGCAAAAAAACAGAAGTGTTTGCTGGCATACATTAGAATATGATCATGTAAGGACTCCAACTCTGCCTATGGCCTGAGAGCACAGAGGAATGATATGATTGCTTTATACTGTGGTAATGTCCTTGGAGACCTTTTAAATCCTGCTAAATGTGACAATAGCACCATCTGCTGGTTGGTCTGTACCTTGTTGAGGTAAAAGTTGTGCTGAGGGTTTAGTTGGTAAAGATTCTCAGTCATCCGGGTTGTGATCAATCCCCAAAAAAGGTTAAAAACTAAAATAACTGGACTTCTATTCTGAAGGTGAAGACATTTTGCTTCCCATCCAGGAAGATTTCTCAATTCAAAATGTCTGGAGTAATGTGGAGTTCCAAGCTTTATAGACCTGCTGGTGATGCCTCACTGGAGCTTGGATTCACATGTAGATTCACCTGCCAAGTTTCACCACAATTCACACCTCTATGCATGTGACCACAACATTTGTCCTGTGAGCCAGGCAAACGATGAGCTTAACGACTTTCCATTAACTAGGCGATGAATTCCAGGTGAATCTACTGTTTTATAAAATCTAATATTTTATAAGCAACAATAAAGCTACTTTACATATTTGCCTCCTCAGTTGCAGGACTTATGTGTATCAGTCTGAGCTTCATTGTGTCAATGTGACAATTGGAAAAAGTAACTCTATTTTTTTTCCATTGTTTTCTGTTGTTCAGATTAAATTTCCCAACTGATTGGGGTTCTCCTGTTCTGCTTTTTTTTTGTTCTTAGAACCAAAAGTGACCTTTGTTAATTTCCTGAAAAAGAAGATCTCCACTATGCTGACACTGAAGGACAATTGAAAAAAAAAAAATTAAATGCTGGTCCATAACTATAGACATAATGTTTTCAGCCCCCCATTTTTGACCCAAAGATATCTCATCAAAATAATTGCAGAATTTTAGTCCCACTATCCTGCACCCATCTTAGGCTGCAGACATGTGACCTGTGTCATCCAGTTTCTTCAGCCTTTTGGCCGAACATTTGAGTGACCTGAACCTCTTGTCTGAGGAAAGCAGGTTAAATAGTCAATGCTTGGGGTGGAATGTGTCTGCAGCCATTTTCCATGCTTTGTTCAGGCAGCTGGACCTGACGATGTCTTCCAAAGCGGAAGGTGTGTTATTAATAAGTTTTCCTGTAGTCCTTGAAACCCCCTTCAGAGTCCTCCTGTCTCCAGATTTCAAACTTATTCATTGATAAGTACAGTAGTGCAGCAGTTGGGCCATTTATTAATCCAAAGTTAACGGGAACCTGGTAACAATGCATTGCATCATTGGTTAAAACAATCAGTATGAATACACACATAAATGGGTGATTAGGCAAAAATCATTCTTTTTTTAAAGACCACCTCAACAGTCTGACCTAAATGCAATATGAAGTCTGTGTAGTGAACTGAAGAAAAGAGGGCTTCAGACAGGACCCAGCATTTTCTATGATCTAAAGAGAGTGGAGGGAAGCTTAAATGTTTCAGGAGAAAACAAAGTGCTTTCATATCAGCACAAATGTGTTTTACAAGCAATAAAAAGTAGGAGTGATAACTGCAAAGATAATTGTTCAACATTGTCAATCAAACATGGCAAATCAATTTCAGAGGTGCAACCAAGCCCAAATATTGTAAGTGACATCAAAACATGTTTAAAAACAGTTAAATGTGAGCAAAACAAAGTGAAGTATGCAGAGCTTCATCTGGTTGGAGAAGTTTTATTCTTCTCTTTAATGACTCCAGATCATCTACTCTGAGATTTAATCTCATCTGTTAGATCAGAGACAGATAAGATCAAGACACATGAATGAAAATGTTGCCAAGATAGGTGTATAAAGGATAAAATTAGACAGATTAAATGTTAGGAAGAACAATAATGGTGTGTTTGCCTGTGAGGAATTGTGATAGACCGAGCAACAAGGACAGTCAGGCACAGGTATATTTTCAAAAAACAGGGTTCTTTTATTTAACCCAAGAAGGATAAAATGTACAAAAATGGATCCAGAAAAGAGGTCAAAGAAACAAAACTACTCAAAATAACTAACAACAGAACTAACTCAAACAAACTGACCTGCCTCAATGGAACAAAGAGGAACTTAAATAGTGGCAGAGCAGTCCACAAAAGAAACACATGGGGTAAAACATACACAAACCTAACAAAACCAAATGAAGCAAAACCCCCATTTCCCCCCATACACTGATTTGGTATGGTCCAAATCAGCTCAGCCCCTTGGCCATCTGCTGGTTCCTCA
This sequence comes from Fundulus heteroclitus, assembly GCF_011125445.2. Classification (NCBI taxonomy): domain Eukaryota; kingdom Metazoa; phylum Chordata; class Actinopteri; order Cyprinodontiformes; family Fundulidae; genus Fundulus; species Fundulus heteroclitus. Next base: position 139,543 of record NW_023396542.1, on the reverse strand, counting down.
GCCAACGGACTAGAGCAACTGAAAAACTCAAACAGTCATAACAAAATGGGGTAAAGCAAAATGTGCACACTAATTTCAAATACAGTGATAAATAAATTCCAAATAATGAAATGTCTCTGTAAATGAAGCCCTATATGAAAAAAAAAATAATTACATAAATGGTATTTTTACCACATCTGTGTGGCTGTAAATGCAGCCATCACAGGAAGTAGTGGGAATATCACCTGGTAAACTGCATTCTTTTAACAACAAACTCTGCACACATATTTATTAAGAGAAACAAACAAATATCCAGGGAACACCGCTATAGAATGCTGTTTAACTTAATTAACAATACATTTCAATCGCAAAATCCTTTCTACCAGGCTAGTGAAACTTAACTAAACTACTAAACAAAATTAAGATAAAAGGACCTGTTTCTGTTGAATTTGCATGTTATCTAATCCATTGCAAGGCCTTTTCTGGGCAGTAGTATAAAGCTTGATGCTCCACATTACTCCAGACTTTTTCAATTGAGAAAGCTTCCTGGATAGGAAGCGAAAAGTATTCAAACTTTGGAAAACAAGTCCAGTTGTTTTGTTTGTTTTTTACTTTTTTTTAGAATTAAGATAAAATAAAATAAGAAACTATGTACACACAAAAGAAACAAAAATGATCAAATAAAAATAGCTCTTGCTCAAAGCCCTCTTTTAAAATGAAAGTAAAATTTATATTTAATTTGAAAATTATGCTCCTAGAGTCTTGAGGGGTGGAGAGGCACACAACAATATTGCTAGACCACATGTAAGATTAATCTGTGCACAGCAGCTATTGATCCACAGTCTCAAGCCTAGTATAGGTCACTCCTTGTAAAGCCTCTCAAATTCTTTTAATAAATTTAGCTTGACAATCCTGTCAAGGCTGAAGTTCTCCCTGGTTCTGGTTCACCTTTTCCTATAACACTTTTCCTTTCCACTCAATGTTTAATAAATGTGCTTGGATACAGCACTCTGTGAACAACCAGCTTCTTAAATGACGTTATGAAGGGTGTTGATGACTATCTGCTGGACATCTGTTTATTCAGCAGTTGCCCCCATGATTGTGTCGCCCACTGAGAGACTATTTAAATAGTCAAAAAATATACTTATAAAAAAAGACCACAAACCATTTGATCATGATAAAATAAAGTTATATACAACAAGCCTCCATCTTTTTAGTGGTTTGATTGTCCTTTTTGAGCCAAAAAATAATTTGCTATTGGACGCAATTAGCAATTATATAAAAATAGTAACAGACGAGGGGACATCTAGTGACAGTATCCAGAACTATCAAAATGCTGTTTTTTTAATTTATAAATCAACTTTTTCACAAAATGAAAATTTTATGAGGCACAGAAATTTTGGTTTTGTAATAAAATACTGGCATGAAATATTTCAAATTAATCAGATTTAGTATTTGCCAACTTTGTGTGCACAAACCAGAAATTTGACTTTGGTTTGCAGATGCATACAATTGAATGCAACTGATGCTTTTCACCAGTTTTAAATTGCTTCTGCATCAGCAACTTAAAATATGTAACAAGGATCTTAAATCGATGCTCCTATAAGCTTTGGAGTCAACTCCTAGAAAACCTCACAGACACATTTAGCTGCAACTTTGCTATTTAGGTCAAATATGATTTTTTAGTTCATGTCTATCCTGTCTAAGGTTTACTTTTTATATTTTAAAATATTACCATTTTAACTCATCGGCCTTTTGATGTGGTGCCTCAGTTTCTATTATTCTTTTGATGTATTTCATTATTTTGACGTCATCTTGTTTGACTAAAGGCCAAATTACACCTTCTTGAGAGATAACTCTGGTTGGGTCATTTATTTTAAGAAAATGATCATGATCTATGGATATTTGTGATTTCAACATTTACTTGTTTGTTTATTTATGTCGTGCCATATTCATGCTTTTATTTGCAGTTCTTTCTGTCTTACGTCAGCTTCCTCTGTTCAGTAGTCCCCCACATTTCCTCTGATTTGCACATCTAGTTCATTTGTCGTTATCCGTGCCTCAGTAAATAATCCCACTGGTTCTTTGTTCACTGCTAATTCTTCTGTTTTAATACCGTACTTAGTCATCATGCCTGTTTCTTCTATGTAGTTTAGCTTGGTGCTCTGTCCATGCTCCATGTCCAGATCTCTTTGTGCCGAGCTGTAAAGTTTAGTAGTTTTGTTTCCCTTCTACTTGTAATGCTGCTGAAATTCAAGTCTGTAATTTGGTCCTGTTAAGACTACAAACATGTCAAAAAAATATAACTATTATATACTAAATAATATATAATCTTTGCTGCTGAATAAAAAAGGCAACCATTGTACTTATGATATTCTGTTGTAAACCCACATGTAATGAGCTGGTTACAAACCCCTGGTTCAGAATAACATGAGGACAGAGGATTTTGAGCTTGGTCATGACACATAATATCTGTAGTTCACCAACATGTTTAGGGAAAAACCTTCTGAAACCTTCAAAAAAATCAAATAAAAAGGTACCTCAACAGATGTATTGCATTTTTGGACAGAATATACCTTTTCTTTTGATAGACATTGTGAAACGATTTTATAAAAGACAAACGCCATGTAAATCAGAGAACATAAAAACAGAAAAAAGAAAAATATAAACATGCATACAGAGAAAGATAATTAATTTAACAATAAATGCCTGACTAAAATAACTATTATAACCTTGCACTTCTGAAAGTATTTTATTTCATCAATGGCACAACTATAAAAAAATACACATTACTCAATCACCAATTTGAAAACCACCAAAATTAGATATATTTTGATTTTTTTTTAAATACATTCATTGTGTTTTTTCCTTTTACCTTAATAACCAAACAGGCAATATTTTAACAAAACAAAGTAGTCACTCTATTATAGGAAAAATATCTGTAAATTGGTGTTCACTCAAAATATAAAAAGGAAAAATACAAGATATGGGGGTTTGAGGAAATCAAATAAAAAAACTCTTCATATGGTCAAGATTGTCCGAATGTAACGTTTGTCTGAATCTATCATGGCCGTGGCACATGCGCACTGGGCTGTTCTAAATGTATCAATTTGATGTCATTTTAGAAACGCCCCATTAAATGAGTCTGTTACTGAGTAAAATTCACTGAATGGTTGTGTTTTGCTAACTATGAAAGAAGAATGAAGTTATCCATCCATCCATCCATTTTCTAACCCGCTTAATCCCTCATGGGGTTGCGGGGAAGAATGAAGGTATAACTGGGTTAATAAAATAATCATATTTTGTACTTAAGAATTTTCTCAGTGAAAATATCACAATAAAGATTAAAAAATGTAATTTTCTCTATTCCACATGTGTATCCTTCCTTGAATTGAGATCATGGTCTGCAAAAAATAATTCCAAGGGCAGCAAATGGACCCTGAGACACAATTTGAAAACCACCAGGTTAAGGGGAGAGAATAAATGAAAGAACTCTAGAGTTTTTCATGGTTGAGCCCTGGGGGCCAACTCTTTCTCAGAAGTCATGCTCAGCAGACGTAATGTTATATCTGGTGGGAACCCTTTTGCAATCAGTTCATCCTTCATCTGTGAAACAAAACAATGTTTGGATTTCTGGAAATCTAGGAGCAGGCGCACAGAAGGTGAAAAATCTGCTACCTAAGGTTTTAATTGTTTGCATTAATTTCAAGGACATTACTGACCGCTTTGAGGATTTTGTCATGATCGTCTTTCGGTGACAGTGTAGTCGAGATGTTCAGTTTCACAACAGTAAGGTAAGCTGGAAGCACAAGAGAACAACATGACTGTAGACCAGAATAGTAAATAGCAGCCTTTGGGATATATTACTGCTGCTTTCATGTTTTCATACTTACTTTTTTTAGGGGGAGGGCTTGTGGTGGTCAATGGAACGGTGGTCACAATAGCAGTGGTTGAAGTCACCGGTGGTTCTGTGAATAAAACAGCAGAAACATGATTAACAAATACAAAAATGTCATTTTAAAATTTCTAATTTTTATTATCTCATGTAGATAATTACAGTTACCGTTCCCAACCGTCACAATAACACATCGAAGCTCAGACTGGTACACAGAAGCGGAGACACTGTGGAGATAATTCAGCATAGGAGCTTTATTGTTAGACTCTGGGCCGCAAAATAAAATATGTTTTTCTAATTAAATTAAAACCACAAAAGAGTTTCTTTTTGGATTTTTTATTACTTAAATGTTAGTATTACTAAATGCTCATCAATAAACTAAACATTCAACATTTTAATGAAATGAAATTGTCAAAACAGATCTGTAAATCTCTCCAAAACATGAAAAGGGTTGTGTTCCTTTGCTTTATTAAAACAAAGCCATATTTTATTAATTTGGGGGTCTATTCATTGTTATTCAGTTCATTTAAAACATTTTCAGCATATACTAAAACATTATAGGATATGTGGCTCTCTATCTTTGAAAATGCTTGCTTCATTTAACCATTTTACTCAAGCTTACTAAGGTTTGCAGAGGATTTTTAGTTGACAAATAATATAATTCGTCTTTCACTGCAACATTTGTACCTTTCAATGAAACGTATCCTCTTCATTTAACCCAACCCTTAGGGAGCAGTGGGTTGCCAGTGTGCGGCACCCAGAGAGCATTCTGGTGCTAAGAGTCTTACTCAAGGACCCAGAATAGCAGTCTGTAGGATTCGAGGAACCTGTCTTCCAAGACACAAACACCCTGCCCTAGGTCACCACTACTAAATAAAATCATAACAAAAAGGAAAGTGGATAGACGCTCCTCCTATTTAATGACGAAGCCTATTGGCTATTGTGTGGCCAATAGGAATTATCGCCTATTGGCCACACAAACTGCTGGTGAAATGTCAAGCAAGGGACATCACATAAAAGAGGCGAAAAATTAGCTGGAATCATGTTGAGCGTGAACGAACAATGACCTAATTTTTAAAACATTTTTGGTATTTATTACCTGAGCTAGGGGGAGCATATTGAATAGGAGAGGACCCATGATGGACCCTTGGGGAACCCCACATGTGATTTTTGTATTCGCTGATGTAAAGTTACCTGTTGGCACAAAAAGTCTCTCTCCTTCAAGAAGGATTTAAACCAGTCATGTTTTGCACAAAAAAGGCTGACCCAGTCTTCCAGACGCTCTGACAGAAGGGAGTGAGCAACTGTGTCAAATGCTCCACTGAGCAATAGTACCAGCACTGTGGTTCTTCCACAGTCTACATTTATATGGATGTCATTGAACACCTTGAAAAGGGCGGTCTCTGTACTGTGGTGAGCAAGGAAGACCACTGGGGGATGCCAGGGTTCAGTTCTTCCCGCTGCACCCAGGACAGTTCCGGCATCTTCCACCTCACATACAGCCTCATCTCCACTCACCTTTAATTCCTGCCACCTGCCGTTCCTAATCAGCCTGGACTCATTTCACCTGTCAGTCAACATACTTAAGGACTCCTCTGTCAGCTCTTCTTTGCCTGATCGTGTGCAGTGCTCCTCTGACAGCGTCCAACTGCCCACCTACCTCGTCTTAGCCTTGCCTCACACCTGCCTGCCTGCCTGCCTGCTTACCTCACCTGCCAAGCCTCTGCTCCCTGCTTCTGCCAGCTTCAGCCCTGCCGTCCAGCTCCAGCCTTCTCCTCAGTTCCTCTGCTGCAGCCTGGTACAGTCTTCTGGCTTTCCATTCCACTATTCAACCTTTCAATAAACTCAGTTAAAACCTGACTCTGTGTGTGGCTGAATTCTGGTTCAATTCCACAAATCCCTGACAAGGGAAGCCACAGCGGCTTGATTTTCTTCATAGATTATCTGTGGAAAAATCTGCTATATTTTACTGTCAGGACATAGTGACAGTTTTATCAAATCTGTAAAAATCCAAAAGTTACCTACTGCAGCTTTAAACTGTTAATCTACTGTCTGGTAGAAGAAACAGTCGGAAGACAAGGGCCAGTCACCACAAAATAGTTTAAGCGTGTATGACTTAAGTCTTTCTAAATTTAAAATATTGCATTTAATGAAAATATACTGATATCTGAACATTATAGAGCTGCGCTGATCTACCATGTCGTGTTTGAAGCTCTCTTTCGTTATGTAGGTAAGGGTTAAATACAATTTGATTAAAAATCTAATTGTATTTAACCCTGATTATACAAATTGTATTTGTATATTTTTAATTTTTATTGTCATCATGAACTCTTTCAAATACCAGTATAAAATAAAAAAAATTACCAAAAAAACTCTGGTGGCTTCCACCCATAAAACTCAATATGGTTTGTTGGATTTATCCAATAAATATTTTGCTCTGTGTAAGATCGCAAAGCTTTTTGAAACTATACTTTTGTAGGTTTTCTTTCCCTTTTCTATTTTTACAATAATCATAATTTCAAGAAATGTGTTTTTTCTTTTAATATCAAAATCTTTTATTTCAACTTTTACTTAACCAGCCTCTTTGAATTTCCAAAAAAACAACAACATTATTTTATTAATTCAAACTTATTAGTAGTTTTGTTTTGAATGGACCATTATATTAATTTCCTCATTTCTATGTTGTCTCTTAGACCTTTTAGGTTGTGACTTGCGCAAAACAGATTTGTGTCATCAGCAAACACTGCTTTAAAAACTTGAGATACATTGCACAAATCATTATTACGTAAAATTAATACGTTTTGGCCCACTACTGCCCCCTGGGGGATGCCACAAACAATATCAACACATAAAGAAATTTTTTTTTTTTTTTTCAGGTTTTACAAAGTTCTTATTTTTTATCCATCCATCCATTTTCTAACACGCTGGTGCCTATCTCCAGCTGTCAATGGGAGAACACCCTGGACAGGTCACCAGTCTATCGTTGTTTCTTATTTTTAATCTTTTGTTATTCATTGTAATGTCTTTAATAATGTGCTGAAGCAGTCTCTGAGGTTCTTCTGCCTTCTCTCACCATCTCCTAAATGTATTTTTTTTTTTTTTTAACAAAAGGTTCTCTGTGCAACAGTGGCTTGTGAACAGGATGGAGATGGACTAACATCTGATCTGAAGAGCCAGGGAGGAAGGGATGAGGAGCTGTTTGCCTCTTTGCAATTAACACGCAGTAAGTCCAGAATTTTACTGTCTCTAGTTTTGCAGGTAACATACTGTTTAAATATGGGGAGGGTGGAGGTCAATGATATGTGATTAATGTCCCCTGAGATGAGAAGAAGAGAGTAGGGGTGTTTTGTTTGCATTCTGCAGCCTGCCTCGTTTTTTTTTGCAGAGGGAAGGACGATCACATGTGTAAACTCTGCGGGAAGCATGTACAGCCTCAGTCCAACAGCTACTAGCCCAATGTCCTTTGTGTAAAGTCGCTTTAACCATAATGTGTTCTGAGCTACACCAGCGGTTATTAAGAAAAAACGAGCTGCCAGCTCACGCAGCACACAAGTGACAGATTGTTTCTGCAATAAAACATATTTAATTTAACGCTTCTTATTCATCCTTATCAAGTGAGACAAAAAAACTACACTGACACTGCACTGTAGTTATTAATTTAATTTAGTGTATTTTAATTTTTTTCTTTTCAGTTTGTATATTTATTTTGATTGTGATCAAGACCAAATACTGACCTTGCCTGGACGACAAAGCAGATGGGGTGGCTCTGTCCATCTTCTATTGCAGATGGTGTCCAGGTCAGAGAGAAGTTCCCTGATCCAGAAGAGCTCTTGACTACGTTGTACGGCCCGCTGTACAGGAGCTCAGTGATCCTTCATCAATCACGAAATATGCATAATTGTTATGTAAATCCAACGTTTTACGAACTATGAACAGATTAACTGTTTAACTTCAACATTTTAATATCTATATTCTGAACAGGACAACCATGACTTTTTGTGGTAGTCATTGCTGTTTAAACCCTTTCTCTTAAAAAAAACATAAAGTCTAATTCCAGTTTAAGATAAATTTCCACAAAACTAATCAGTTTTAACTGCGCTGTGTACCAGCTTCTGTTTTCCATTTCCTTACAGAGAATTAGTTGTGTGTGCTCTGATATTGATCTCCAGAGTCTGATTGACTGGACTGTAGAACCGAGCTCCGTGTTCTGGAGTTGGACTCAGAAACTTTGGCAGATAATCCCCTTCTGTGCAGGACGGTGCAGCAGGATCCACTGGAACACATCAAGAAAGAAACAACCTCAGCCACCCTGAACTGAAAACACTAAAAAACTGCAGATCTGTTTGTCTAAAAATCAATATGCATGTATTTGACAAACTTATCCTGAAAATGAATCCATAAACTTTTTAAGATCAATCGTTCATTCACTATGTCTGGAAGTTATAAAAGTTTGGTTTCTACACATTGCTTCATGCACTTAGAATACAGTATATGATATACTACTACGTAGCATTTTTATATATTGTTTAGCTGTTACATTTTAGAAGGTCCCTGTTTGTATTCAAGTTAGCATTTACACAGTGTTTCCTCATGCTATCTGTGTGTGTGTGTGTGTGCTCTTGTAGTTGCAGCTGAGCGAGAACATTTTTTGCCTTTTTAAACTTTTTTTGTGCTTTCAACACCATCCAATCAAGACTTACGAAGTGCACCAATAACTGCCACAGTGAATACTTGATGCTGGTGGACCACAGTATGTGTGACAAGGGAAAGTGTCTTTGGCAGGCTGGGCTCTGCATCATGGAAGCACCACAGGGCACTGTGCTGTTTCTGTTCACTCTCTACACTCCAGACCTCTCCATCAGCTCCCCAGGTTGTTTTCTGATGACTCTGTCATCGTTGGCCCAAATGCAATTGTTGTGCAATTATGGTTTTAATTATGAATATTGAATTTCTAGTTAAGAAGCAACACTGATAATCAAGTTCACCTGCTGTTGTGCAAATGGAATAGACAACAGGTGGAAACTAGAGGCAATTAGCAAGACCCCCCCAGTGGTTCTGCAGGTGGTGACCGCAGAGCACTTCTCAGTTCTTTGATGTGCATTGATGTGCCACAGGATGGCACATCAATGCCATCCTGTGGCAAGAAGGTTTGCTGTGTCTGTCAGGGTAGTGTCCGGAGCATGGAGGCATTACCAAGAGACAGGCCAGTACATCAGGGATGTGGAGGAGGCTGTAGGAGGGCACCAACCCTGCAGCAGGACCGCTACCTCTGCCTTTGTGCAAGGAGGAGAAAGGGGAGCAGTGCTAGAGCTCTGTAACATGACCTCCAGCAGGACACAAATGTGCATGTGTCTGCCCAAACGATCATAAACAGACTTCATGAGGGTGGTAGGAGGGCCCAACGTCCACAGGTGGGGTCATGCTTACAGCTCAACACCATGAAGGACGTTTAGCATTTGCCAGACAACAAGACTGGCAAATATGCCAATGGCACCTTGTGCTCTTTACAGATGAAAGCAGGTTCACACTGAGCACATGTGACAGAGTCTGGAGACGCCGTGGAGAACGTTCTGCTGTCTGCAGCATCCTCCAGCAACACCGGTTTGACAGTGGGTAAGTAATGGTGTGGGTGGCATTGCTTTGGGGGGCCGCACAGCCCCCCATGTGCT